>NC_069502.1:588985529-589278029 GCF_027579735.1 Bombina bombina
ATCGGCTCCAGAACAAATTAAATTGGGGGGCATTTTTTTTTTAAGAGGGGGCACGCATTTACAAAGAATGTATGAGAGTCAAAATAAGAGCAGACCTACATATTCTGCAGGAAAGTGTAGCTTCTAGCTGGCTTATCCCCCACTATTAACATTTGGAGAATATGTGCTAAATCTGGGTAAAAGAATGAAGTCTAAATCTTATGCAGTGCACTAAAACAGAGCTATTAAACTTGAGACCCCCAGTGCAATAGCTCCTTAAAAACAATTCACCCCTTAATCACCATGATCCAAAACCCTTAAACTCATTCTCAATCATGTCCCCTAAACTGCCATGTACCCCAAACCCCCCAACCCCTTTGTTTGCAATAGCAGTGAGGATACTACATTTTCAGGTACTGGTAATTTTGTAGATTAGATTTAGCTATACCTGTTTCAAAATAACTAACTACTTAATACAACCTATGTACTGTGAACCTATAAGAATATGATTGTATTATAAAAATTTAAGTCTATAAATGGCTACCGGCTTCTTTTGACGCCTCAAATGTGCACTGTGATCTTAGGCTGGCCTAAGATCACCGTGCACTTTTGAGGCATCGATAGAAGCCGGTAGTCATTTATAGACTTACTAGTCATAAAGCCCGTTCACACAGGCCTCTCTTTTGCGCTCTCTCCCCCCTTTCTTTTGTGCTCTCTCCCCCCTCTCTTTTGCGCTCTCTCTCCCCCCTCTTTTGCGCTCTCTCTCCCACCTCTCTTCTGCGCTTTCTCCCCCTCTCTTTTGCTCTCTCTCTCCCCTCTCTTTTGCTCTCTCTCCCCTCTCTTTTGCTCTCTCTCTCCCCTCTCTTTTGCTCTCTCTCCCCTCTCTTTTGCTCTCTCTCTCTTGCTCTCTCTCTCCATCCCTCTCTTTTGCACTCTCTCTCCTCTATCTATTGCTCTCTCTCCTCTCTCTCTCTCTCTCTCCCCCTCTCTCTCTCTCCCCCTCTCTCTTTCTCCCCTCTCCCCCCCTCTCTCTCCCCCCCTCTCTCTCTCCCCCCTCTCTCTCCCCCCTCCTCTCTCTCTCCCCCCTCGATCTCTCCCCCCCTCTCTCCCCCCCTCTCTCTCTCTCCCCCTCTCTCTCTCTCTTTCTCTCTCTCCATCTCCCCCCCTCTCTCTCTCCCCCCTCTCCCCCCCCTTTTCTTTTGCTCTCTCTCTTCCCCTCTCTTTTGTTCTCTCTATTTCCCCCTCTTATTTTCTCTCCCCCCCCTCTATTTTGCTCTCTCTTTCCCCTCTCTCTTTTGCTCTCTCATCCTATCTTTAGCTCTTTCCCATCTATTTTGTTCTCTCCCCCTCTTTCTATCTCTCCCCCTCTCTATCTCTCTCCCCCCTCTCTTTCCCCCCCTTTTCTTTTGCTCTCTCTCTTCCCCTCTCTTTTGTTCTCTCTCTTTCCCCCTCTTATTTTCTCTCTCCCCCTCTATTTTGCTCTCTCTCCCCCCTCTCTTTTGCTCTCTCTTATCCTATCTTTAGCTCTTTCCCATCTCTTTTGTTCTCTCCCCCTCTTTCTATCTCTCCCCCCTCTCTATCTCTCTCCCCTCTATCTCACGACCATGTCACAGTGGTCAAGATGAAGCTACAATGCTGGAATCTACTGCTACAGTTCATAGTTACCTCATTATAGTTCTCACAAGTCTAGGCCAGGTTATGTTATTGGGTGTAGAAAAACATGGCTCTGGTTTGTCAGCATGTAACAGCTTGAGGACCTCCATATCATCTTACAATAATCCCAAAGGGTTCCATTTACAGATTTGGGAGGGAGTCATTTAATTAACGGTCCCAGGCAGCTAAATTCCTTGATAGTACAAAAACAGGAGCATATTTTTGGTTGAATACCATCCCATAAAGCTAAAACAGCACTTGATTGACTTAAGCAGCTTTAAAGGAAAAAAAAAAGAATATGTGTGTGTGTATGTGTGTGGGGGGCATCTCAAATCTAGCAATGATAGTGTGATCACATTTTAATGTAGTAACAGCTGTATAGCAACATTAAATAAATTATAGTGCAGGTATTACTTTATGTGGTACCTGATATTCCATAATAATAACAGTATACTATGGCTGTTGTTGCTATGTCCATCTTGTTACTAAGTTGTTTTCTACAACTGCCTAGCCATACAATAACTTACACTAGCCAAAAAGCAGCCTAAAGCTCAATGTCCACAATCAACAACAAATAATCTTCCACACTGAATCAACTCACCCAGTTCAATCAATTTACAAGTATCTTCTCCCTGCAACACAACATACTAATTGCAGCTGACCCGGCCTTACACAGCACCACAATCTCTTACTTTGAATAAGCCCCCACTGCTATTATGGCCACAGACCTGGCCTGGCTCCAATAAACAATCTCCCCAACATGCAATAGAGCTCCTATATGATACCCTCACCAGAACTAACATGCAAATGACACATAGGCAATCTCCTCACTGATAAACTTCCTTATTAACCTCAAGACAGAAGAATCTCCAAGTACAAAAAGATGTCTCTCTCCTACAGCTAGAATTTTTTAACTGTTGCTTAGGTTTAAAGAGGTTAGGCACAGACAAAGGGATAGGCACAGACAAAGGCTGTGGCAGACATTTTCCAAAGTACAGACCTTAGTGAAGGACACCAAGGTACATTTGAAATTAAAAACATTATTTTATAGTGTTATTATACTGATGCAGATACCACTGATCCTATAACCAGCCCTCCTCTGGCTATACCCATGTGCCAGTGTCACTACTGTGTCATTATATAGTGCTGGGTGTTATACTGATGCAGATACTACTGATCCTATAACCAGCCCTCCTCTGGCTATACCCATGTGCCAGTGTCACTACTGTGTCATTATATAGTGCTGGGTGTTATTATACTGATGCAGATACTACTGATCCTATAACCAGCCCTCCTCTGGCTATACCCATGTGCCAGTGTCACTACTGATTCATTATATAGTGCTAGGTGTTATTATACTGATGCAGATACCACTGATCCTATAACCAGCCCTCCTCTGGCTATACCCATGTGCCAGTGTCACTACTGTGTCATTATATAGTGCTGGGTGTTATACTGATGCAGATACTACTGATCCTATAACCAGCCCTCCTCTGGCTATACCCATGTGCAAGTGTCACTACTGTGTCATTATATAGTGATGGGTGTTATTATACTGATGCAGATACCACTGATCCTATAACCAGCCCTCCTCTGGCTATACCCATGAGCCAGTGTCCCTATTGTGGGATTATATAGCGCTGGGTGTTATTATACTGATGCAGATACCACTGACCCTATAACCAGCCCTTGTCTGGCTATACGCATGTGCCAGTGTCACTACTGTGTCTTTGTATAGAGCTGGGTGTTATTATACAGATGCAGATACACATCCAGTATTTCACTCAGGCTTTAATTTATTCCATAACTTATTACCCAATATCACTAGCAGTCTCTGTACAAGCCACTAACTTTATTCACACTACATTGTTTTTATTCCTATTATTTAATCAGAAAGAAAAGATATACTAAAGTTGTGGCGGACACTGCAAGGGCTAGTCACAGACACCAGTGTCCGTGTACGAACACCTTGCCTGTCCCTGTTTATGAGAATGACTGCATAGAATAATAATTATTTTTTAAAATCTAGTTATATCATTTAAATGCAAGTGCTTATGAGAATGAATTGAGAACGTCTGAAACAGAATTTGTGTATGATTTTGGTTATTATAATATTATATATATATCTAAAAAACAAAACAATAGTAAACCAAGAAACATATGATAAATACAATGTAGTAATAAAACCTATAATAATGCTACACACTTTAGCTGCATCTGTCTGAAGGGTGTCACATATTAAACCTATGCAGGGTGTTATATTCTCCAAGAAGACAGTGGCCAGCTCTCTAATGGTTCCCAGTGGGACCATGATACCCAGGTAGCATTTTGACAGGAGTAGCACTGACACCCCACGTATACATCTGAACAGCTTGCTAATGCCCACCTATTAAGTAGTAGCACTCCATTCCTTGTTCTGCTCCTACCCACAGGAATCTCTTCCTCCAGGTAATAGTTGCCTAGTTATAGTTTTCACAAATGGAGGCCAGGGTATGCTAGTGGGTGTGGAAAGACATTGACAGTAAACCTTCTGGTCATTTAACAGAAATCTGTGAGTGTGCCAGCTCTAGTATGCCTTGTAAATACCATTTTACAGTAATCTCTACATATGCCAGATGCAGTTAACTTTTTCACTACCAGTGTTCAGTAATCCCTCAGTGTTCAAACTACAACGTCTGGGTACCAGGTTGTGATAATCCTTAAAGGAATAGGAAACCCCAACATTTCTTTCATGATTCTAAAAGAAATTACAATTTCAAACAACTTTCCATTGTACTTCTATTAATTCACTTGTTATACATTGCTGAAGGATCAGCATTGCACTACTGGCAGCTAGCTGAACACATCTAGTTAGCCAATCACAAGAGACAAATATGTGCAGCCACCAATCAGCAGCTAGCACCCACTAGTGTAGGATATGTGCATATTCTTTTTCAGCAAGGGAGACCAAAAGAACAAAGCACATTTGAAAATAGAAGTGAATTTAAAAGTATCTTAAAATGACATGCTCTATCTGAATCCTGCAAGTTTCATTTTGAATTTCTTATCCCTTTGAGTATGTCTGATTCAATGTACCTTTTCTGCACTACCGTGTGGTTTTCACTGTGTGTGCCAGCTCTAGTGTGCATTCTCAATAACAGTTTACAGTAATCCTCGAGTGTGACCGCTACAGTGTGGCTTCTCAGCATAATTTTACATTAGTTACACTTGTTACAGCTACAGCAATCATTATTTTGAGTATGACAATGTGTCCCCTCAATACAATTCATAGTATTCTCTGAAAAGAACAGCTACAGTTTACCATCTCAATACAATTTGTCAGTAATCCCTGACTGAATCACTTTCAGTAATCCTGGATTTACATTAATCCTTGAGTGTGAAATCAATAGCGATTCTTCTCATTACTAGTTTACAATAATCCCTTAGTGCAGTGTTTTTCAACTCCAGTCCTCAAGATTTTCATGATATCTGAAAAAGAGCACTGGTGAAATAATCAGCTGATGGGATAGATCAGGTTAGTTACCATGGTTACTGATAAACTGATTATTTCACCTGTGCTCTAATTAGGACATCAAGAAAATATGGCATGTTATGGAGGCTTGAGGACTGGAGTTGAGAAACACTTCCTTAGTGTACCAGGTACAGTTAACCTTCTTAGTAGCAGTTTACAGTAATCTCTGAAGGAACCAGCTGCTGTATGTTTCCGAGAAATCCCTGAGTGTGTGAGCTCTAGTGTGCATTTCCAATACTAGTTCATGAGTCTCCCTGCATGTGTCAGCTTTTGTCTTTCATCCCAAAACAGGTTTACAGTATTCTCTGAATGCACCAACTGAATTTGTCAGCTAGCACAGCTACCCAGCCCCAATATGTGTTTATAACACCAATTTACAGTAATTGGAGCTGGCACACTCTGTGATGACTGTAATATGGTACCAAAAGGTATACTGTTTTTCCATTATAAAGCGCAATTACTAGAGCTATTGAGGCTCTTTAACACGTGCGTAGGATTGATCAGCTGTATTGCTTTATATCATTGGATTTTACAGTTTCACGCTATGGGTTTCTCTTTTTGAGGAACCAACCTGAAGATTTCTGTCAAAATTGTTGTTATCCATCCACTGTAAATTAAAAATGATTTACATTCACCTAAAAATTGTGGTGTTTTGATGTGGTTTGTATATATTGTGCTAAGGTTCTAGTCACTTTTTATTGATGGATTTTTATTATTGTTCACTTGCGTTAAGAACCCATCACTGTGATACATTTTGTTCAGCTTTTGCTACTATGTTTATCTATTCTAGTCACTAGGGGCCAATTCTCTAAACCTCTCCAGATCAGATGTGGTTTTTAACGCTAACCCTCGTATGGGCTACAGTAGTGAAATTATTGTAAAAAAGGCTCCGATATAAAGTAATAGAGCTCGTGGAAAGGGACACTGCGCTCCATAGAGTGAAGTTAGCAGGGAGCAGGGGGGCACTTTAAAAATTATATCCTGCAGCCATTACACTGCTTTCTGCATATAGCATCTTACAATCGCTTCTATTTTTGTATGCATGTGTTTCTCTATTAGGGTATGGAGTATTTTGTGTGTTTTGAGAAAGGCTCGCCACCTTATAACCCTTGAGAAAAAACTGTGAGATCTGCAGTGTGAAAATCTTTACAGAATAACATTGGGATTTGAGACAATTTCATTTATGCCCCTGAACCCCCTTGTTTAGTCCATTTTTTTTGCACACCCAGTGCACTTAAATTGTATTATTTTATATGTATTATGATTTATTTCCTGTGTAATTTAGGTAAAAAATTTTGCATTTTTGATAAAATATTCTTTTTTAGTAAATAATTTTGTTATGAATTTTGATGCACCTTGACAATACAATTTTTTCCTGCATATTTTTATGTGAATGGTTCAATCATTCGTTTTGTAGGATTTTTAAATTACAATTTTATTGAGCACTTTTGTAATGTATGTATCTCCTTCCCATACAAAAATGCAGTATACGCCCCTTAGCAAGACAAAAGGGAAAAAAGTGCCTTTATAGAATTCCACCAGGGAAATAGAAGGGCTGGTGAGCATTCTTATAGAATCTCACTAGCCCAGAGAGCTTTAGAGAATGGGCCCCTAACCTCCTTTTTTCTTCACAGCTGCTATAACCTTATGTATCTTACATTAGCCTCAATGCAGCCTAACATTCAGTACACACCACATACAAGAGATAATCCTCCATGTTGTATTAACTTACCCAGTGCAATACATTTTACTTGCTACCTGGTCCTGTCACAAAACTCATGTGGCTTACCAGGCCCTCCAAACCAGAAAATCTATAACTTTCAGTTAGCCCCCAACCTGTTATGGTGCTATTCCCCCTAACCATGTTGTTGCCACACTTACCTACCTGGCTTCACTATAGTATCTCCCCAACACTCAGTTGCCCCATATGTTATACCAGTAAATCTTAAAATATCCACATTACCCCTAGGCAGTCAACCCAACTAGTAAACTCCTTTATTAACTCCTAAGGGCTAAATCAACAAAGTGCATACTACCCCTAGATATCATCACTACTGCTGCAGCTTGAAAAGGTTAAAACTTGTGCATGCTGTAATAAAGATTTAAGTAGGGACATTGTTTTTATTTTTTTGGGTGTTTTGTGGATATGTATTGCTGATATGTAAAGGGGTCTTTTGTATGGTGGTTAGGGGTTTTGGAGAGTTTTGCATTGTTCTACTGGTAGATAGCTAAAAACATCTGGTGAGCCAATGACAAGAGGTAAATGTGTGTAGTACATAGAGAGGACGCACCTGATAGGCTTAAAGTGAATGTAAACTTTCATGAATTAGTGCCCGTTTTAAAAAAATACTATTTAAACAGGGGCACTTTCATTCATGAATGTTTACATTGCAGCATATTTTTACAGATACTTACCTTTCCCGCCCGCAGCTCCTCTGTACTTAAAGTGAATGTAAATTTTCCAACAATTGAAGGTCCCTAATACCTCCATAACACATGCTGATTCAAACCACAATATTTTTTTAATAAAATTTAAATTATTAATAATATATTTTTTACACCAAACTTAGCTCCGTTTTGTTGATCATCTGGCACTTCCTTGATTTGCAGCCTGTGACGTATAGAGCGGTCCCACCCACTCTATTACGTACCTCTGAAGCGCGTCCCCGCGGAGTACTTAATTTGCGCATGCGTGCAGAACTTGGTGTGTCAATCTGCGCATGTGTTCCCGATTCCAAATGCAAACATTTGACTTTGGTCGTTTAGCGCATGTGTGTGTCGTGGACGCGTGCATGCGTGTGTCGTGGACACACTATGCTTCGGAATCCCTCTTGTACTTATGCATGCGCAGAAGCAGCGCATGACATTTTACAAAAGGGGTTAAACGCCACGGGGTAGGGGAGAGGATTGGAATAAACAATTGTCAATCAAGTAGAAAATGAGTGACAAAATGGCAGGCGGAGGAATTGCGGCTCCGAAAATTAGGTAAAAAAGTATATATTTGGATTCTGAATGAAAATAGAAAAAAATAATGAATTAAAGTCCTCCTGATTTATTGCCCTTGATAATATGAGGATAAGTGATACTGTTGACTTTACATTTGCTTTAAGTCACCAATGACGAAACCGGCTTCCTCCAATCATGGTCTGCACCCCAGTGCATCCATCTCGTGAGGCCACGCCGTGATTGAGGAAGCCAGAATCATCATTGCTTTGCTAAGTACAGCATGAGAAGTAGGCGGGGTTTTGCCGATCCGGCTTTGCTGAATAGAAAGGAAAAACACGCTGCAATGTATACTTTCATGAATGAAAGTGCCCCCGTTTTAATAATATTTTTAAAAACCGGGCACTAATTCATGAAAGTTTACATTCACTTTAAATGTGAACAAGAGTTGTAATGCACCTAAATTAAAATAACAATAAAAGTTTTATTTTATTTTAGGTGTATTACAACTCTTGTTCACATTTAAGCCTAGCAGGGGCTTCCGCTCTATGCACTACACATATTTCTTTTAATCTCATTAGGAGATTATTGTCTGGGATTCTATGTGTATTTTATTTGGCCTTTCATTATTTTGTTTGTTTTTATATTGTAAATGTGTGTTGTCACCAATCACACGCTGGCTCACAGTAGTGTAGAAGTAAATTTAAAAGTGTCTTAAAATAACATGCTCTATCTGAATCATGTATATTTAATTTTACCTTGCTTATCCTTTAATGTTCACAGTGCCTTTGCTGGTATATCATGACCAATCTTTATACAACTTGTGACATCACACCATTGTGACATCAAAATGTCTTTCCTGGGTGTTCAGTGAGACAAACAACGTAAGTAAATTCCTTGCATAGAAGATCATAATTCACCTGTGACATCCAGAATCTCTATGTTTTTTTATATATAAACTGGAATTGCATATTATGTTTGATATGAAGATTTTCAATTTTCTAGCTGTTATCATTTATAAAGAAACAGGATTAGGCAAAGATGGATAATGTTCCAAACTCAGTTATAACTGCTATCCTTAGATGTAAAATCTTTAGGAGAAACTGGAAAGATCTGGAAACAAATACAATTGTGCACACAAATGATTTTTAGCACCATTATGAAATGTGCCACATTTCATAATGGTGTTAAATCATTTGTGTGCACCCCTTGTGTCTCAAGGTCAATAGCAGCTGGGGATAAAGATTATCTGTGTAGCGAGAAACCAAACATTGCCTACTGTGATGATTTTTCTATAAAGACGTTTACACTCTTAAAAAATGTCTTCAGATTTTCTTTTCATTTCTAGGTCTTCATTCAGGGCAACATAGAAAACCTTTTCCAATATGTATATCTCTCTCAGCAGCTGTTGCAAATAAATATCCACATTCCAGAAGAAGTCTTAAAGGGACACTGAACTTATTTTTTTTTCTTTTGTGATTCAGATAGAGCATGCAATTTTTTTCTTTTTTTTTATATAATTTTATTTTATGCCAACAAAGCGAAAAATTATAAGTACAAGAAAAAAAGATTTAACAATTTGTTAGATAACACAAAAAAGGTTACAATACAAATCATAACAATTTACTAGACTCATATGCTAGTACTTTCAAACAAAGCAATAAAACTACAAGATTTTACCACTAATGTTAAATTAAATTTGTCTTTCAGCCTTGTAATGTGCTTTGTTGGACTTTTCCTTTTTACCTTGATAACAATAGAAACAAGAGAAATAATATTACTTAAATTTTTACCATATTAAAGTCTACAAATTGTGGATAGAATTATAATAAATTGGACCCGAGGCTGAGGGGGGAAAAATAAAATAAAAAAAAATATATATATTTTTCAGACAGAACAAGTTATTACAGAAAGGTTGCTAAGGTGTTATTACCAGATATTTAGTAAAACAATTTCAGTATTCCGAAATGGATATATTAAATTGTCAATTTCATTAGGAGGGAGCGTTTTGATAAATTTTGACCATTTTTGAAAAAATCTAGTTATTTCACATTCTACGTTTAGGTCTGTTGCTAATTGCTCGACCAAGCAGTGTTTTTGAGATAATTCTTGAGCTCCATTATTGATGGGAGTGTACTATTCTTCCATTCTTTAAATATCAAATTTCTAACTGCAAGGATAACTAAGTTTACGATTGCTACCTCTTTTAAAACTGAGTTCTTATCCTTTAAAAAGATGATATCTGTTCCTGAGAACTTAAAGGGAGTTATTTTCAAGGCTTTCTCTATCCAGAATTCAACTTTAAGCAAAAATTGTTGTATTTTGGGACAGGACCATATCACGTGGATTATATCAGCGGCGGGTAGCCTGCACTTGGGGCAATTATTAAAGTTTAAGTTACGCCATCTATAACCTTTATCTGGGGTATAATAAGCGGAATGAATTAGCTTGATATGGGATTCCCTCCAGGACTCTGCAATAGTAGCTTTGTGAAGCAAAGCTAAGGAATGTATTACATGGCTCTCAAGACCATAATCAAGTACAAAAAGGTTCGACCACTTATGCGCTATATGCTCAATATTTTTTCCTCCCTTATAACCAGCTAAAAAATTATACCAAGAGGAAATATAGGTTACTCCTGCTTTAACCAGAACTGACCAGCTTCCCAACTTACCCCACGACCAGCTCTGTGGAAATTTTGCCATCACAGGTAGATTCTGCAGAATATAAAGAATTTTAGGTGATATGATCATCTTGAAGAGGGCTATTCGCCCTGATATAGAGAGAGGCAAATTTTGCCAGATCCTCATATTATCGATAGCTTGATTAAGGATAGGAGAAATATTTAAAGATTACCACTCTGAAGGATTATTTGAGATTATGATTCCTAGATACCTAAAGGAGTTAGTGACTATTTTGAAAGGGTTTTCTACCCATGAATTTTCTGTCTTCATCAGCCATAGTAACTCCGATTTCATATTATTTACTTTATATCCTGAGCACTGACCAAATAGATAAATTATTTTGATAAATTTAGGTATATTTAGTGAGGTATTAGAGATATATAGCAATAGATCATCAGCGTATAGAGCCACCTTCAACTCTTTTTTATAGATTTTTATTCCTTCAATCTGCTGTCTAATTTTCATTGCTAGTGGCTCAATTGCAAGGTTAAAAAGCAGCGGTGATAATGGACACCCTTGTCGAGTACCTTTTTCCATTTTAATTGCTTTCAAGACTTGCCCGTTAATAATCAAGCTAGTGGAAGAACATGTACATATTCTCTCCACTAGTTTGAGAAAATTATTGCCCAGACCAAAGTGATGTACTGTGTCGATCAAATAGTCATGATTAACACGATCAAACGCTTTTTCGGCGTCTACTGCTATAACTGCAGCATCTGGGTAATCTTTCGAGAGATTCGTCTCAAGATTTTTGAAATAATCAATAGTCAGAAGCAACTGTCTGATTTTAGCCGCTGAGTTGCGATTACAGAGAAAGCCCACCTGATCCTTATGAATAATTTCTATTAGCCCTTCTTGTAATCTTGTTGCTAAAATAGATGCACATATTACCTCCGACACCCACAATGATTTTAATTTCATTGATTCTTCCATGTTTAAGTGAGTCTCCTGAATTAATGCTATTGAGGTATTTAGCTTCTGTAGATGTGATAGGATCATTTTCCGTTTAGTGGGGGAGGTAATGCCCCCTACGTTCCAGGATGTAAATCTACAATCTTTGTGCATCTAAGTTACTAGATTCAAAAGTATCAGAAACAAGAAAGAAAGGGGAAAAAAAATAAAAGGGATTTTTTTTTTCTGTGTCTCAGCCTCGGGAGTCCATTCCTAATAACCAACGCTAGAACTGACATTAAAGTTGAACATAGAGTGCTAGCTAGTTTAACTCTTGCTTGGGACTCTTTAAAATCCATACTCGGCTAATTTTTTTTCTGCCTCAGCTACTGTCTGAAAAAAGAAGGTTTGACCATCCAGCGTCACCTTAAGCTTAGCTGGGTAGATGACTGTAGCCTGCCAACCTGCTTTTAACATTTTTCCACATACTGGGGAGAGTTCCTTTCTTTTAGATGATGTATCAATAGAGAAGTCTTAAAATACCAAAATTTTAGATCCATTATATAATATGGGCTGACTTTTTCGATAATATTGAAGAAAAAGCATTTTATCTTGATAATTTAG
Source organism: Bombina bombina (assembly GCF_027579735.1). Lineage (NCBI taxonomy): Eukaryota > Metazoa > Chordata > Amphibia > Anura > Bombinatoridae > Bombina > Bombina bombina. The sequence goes on from NC_069502.1 coordinate 588,997,815, forward strand.
AAATTTGGCTATAATTGGTCTCGATTTGACCAGGTTGTTCGAATTATTAGTAAGTCTCCCCAGTCTGTGAACTCTTTCTATTGGAAAAGATGTATGTGTTGGGGGAATATTTAACATTTGGGGAAGTGTGACTGCCATGAATTTCATTAGATTTTCTTGTTGTGAAGATTCTGGGTATTCAATGATTCTTAAGTTATTCCTTCTTGATCTATTTTCAAGATCATCTATCTTAGCTTGGAGTTTAAGGATCATATTCTGATTATCACCAATTTTAGGGGTATAAGAATTAGTTACATCTTCAAGATCAGATATTCTCTGTTCTATTTCTTGTAACCTTTGGGAAAACTGTCTTACCTCAACTGTTAATGCCACTATATCCTGCTTAATTTCATTCCTTAGACAGTCAAATTTAGGGGATATGGCCTCTAAGATACTTGCTACTAAGGATTGTGATCCTTGTGATTCTGAGTGGCTTAGGTTTTGTGCCATAGCAGAGGTTTCATGTGTTAATGGAAGGACCTCTGGAGGATTCTTATTTCTGCGGTCCCTTGCCTGGATTAGACTTGGGAGTGGGTGAAGGGGAAGTGATATATTTATCCATAGAAAAAAAGAATAAAAAGTTCTTGTGAAAAGAAAAACAACCGTGGCAGTGAGTAAAAAGTGAATTGTGTAGGAAGGAGGGAAGAAAAAAAAAAGGGAAGTGGTATGTGAGATGGGGGAAGGGAAAAAGTGAGTGTGTTACATAAAGTGAAAATAGAGCAGAATTAGGCAACTAATCAAGAATTAGGTTCTACTATAGAGAGATTCTCAATAAGGGCTTTAAGGTATTAAATTTAATGAATCAATACCGCCACTCTATTTGAATTAAGTTAGCTATAAAGCTTAAAAGATAATATATATGTGCTAATAAAGGATTGTAAAAGACTATATCAACTGGGTGCTGAATCACCTACAATCATACAATGTCATAACCAGATAACAGCCAAACCTGAGTAGCTGTTACACTTATACCCAACAGGATGAGGGATCAAAGCTTGTAACCCCCAAGGGTTATAAATGTAGTATTTTGTTTTTAAATTCCTAACTCTATTGATAGCATAGCGATGCTACTAACAGCTTACTTTAAACTAGTGATTTATTGAGGATACAATTTTATCTAGCGATCCTTTTAAAGATATTACAGTTGTTGCTCTTAAATTTTCAAACATACAAACACTTATTGCTAATCTGATGCAAGTCTGCTACTTATGTGTCAGCACGTCTAAGTTTCAATTAAGTAGGAGATTAGGTGGTGATATTCTATAAAAAGCATTCTATAGATAACTGCTTATATATGAAAAACAACATATTTGTTATATATTAGGATACATGAAGAAAGTTTCAAGCTTGGTTTATAATTTTAACACTGGGTTGTTGTATATCCAGGAGAGTCCAAAAGAAACTTATCACTTCAACAAACTCAATTAAGCATGTCGTTGTTTGAAACTTAAAGTTATTATCAACAGTTAACTTGTGCTTATGAATAGATGTATGAGACAATCTTTACAGACATAATTGAGTTCCACTTAAGTGATATTTAGCCCGTTTAAGATTTAGCAGTCAGGTCTGTCAAAGTTCAATTTGCCGTTTTAAAGTTCACCATTCATTTATCAGGCAGGAGCTAGCAGCACCAGGCATTTAAAGTAAAGGTTTTTTTCTTTCTTACCCTCTTCGTCGACAATATTTCGGATACAGTCAAAAATTAGCCAAGCGAGCTCACAGGAGCCATAATACGAATATTTACCCCTTAGCTTCCACTACCAGAAACAAGACTCTGTATCTCTTGCATCTCACCATCCGGCTTAAGCTGCCGTACTCTGGAGCCTCTTCCACGTGCTCAATCAACCAAATCAATCCGCGTTAGGTCCGGTCGGGAGGGGGAGCCATCTCCGTCGCCTGCTGATCTGTCTTTACGTCAGCTCACCACTCACAGCATTGGTGGGTGGGAGCGACTTCACCCAGCTCAGCCTCCAAACAGCCTTTGAAAGGACACGGGGAGTGGGCGGCGATCCTCAACAGGATGGTGCAGGCAAGATGGGGTAAATACCGATAAAGTTGCTCTGCTGGCTTGATAAATGGTAACAATAATGTTTGCTGGCCTACTACCTCCTCTACCCAGCCGGGGGAGGGAGGACTTCACCTATGAAGCTGGAGTATTTGAAGGTGTGAGCAGTTTATTACCCAATATGGGACAGACAAACAGTTCAGTGGTAAATATTACTCTCTTGTCGAAAGATCTTCTTTAGCGTATGTTCAGAATTTACGCTGTGGAGGTAACTGGTCTATGTTGTTAACCAGCTGCAGTTTCCCTCAGCCATTGAGGTACCAAGCGCAACACGCTGCCAAGGCATAGCTGCAGGGGAGTTCTACCTGCACAGGTGCAATCAGTTCACAGACTCCTCCTGTTCCTCCCTAGAGCATGCAATTTTAAGCAACTTTCTAATTGACTCCTATTATCAAATTGGCTTCATTCTCTTGGTATCTTTATTTGAAATGCAAGAATGTAAGTTTAGATGCCGGACCATTTTTGGTGAACGAACGGAGTTGTTCTTACTGATTGGTGGATAATTTCACCCACCAATAAACAAGTGCTTTCCATGGTTCTGAACCAAAAAAATAGCTTAGATGACTTCTTTTTCAAATAAAGAAAGAAAGAGAACGAAGATACATTGATAATAGGTGTAAATTAGAAAGTTGCTTAAAATTGCATGCTCTATCTGAGTCACAAAAGAAAAAATTTGGGTTCAGTGTCCCTTTAAGTTTTGTGGCTTGTCAGTACATGCAACATCTAATATAGATGTGCAAATGGTAATCAGTAACCTTTGGATATGGGCACTGCGTGGGTAAGTCCATCTCCTGTGTCAAGATTAGAACCATGCACAGGTATGGCCTGGTGCATATAAATCACACTACAACATACATGGCAGGAACATTAAACCTTTTAAATCATGATCTCAGACATATTCTTTTATTATTATTACATTAAAAAGCTTCTATAAATATCACAGCTATTTTATAGGATTTCAAATAAAGTTCACAATTGTATTTGTTTCCTATTAACCCCTAAACTGCTGGCCCCCCACATCACAAAACACTAAATTAAACTATTAACCCTTAAATCTAACACCTCCTAAATTAAAATTAAAATTACAATTTAACTATCTTAAAATAAATAAAAACTTACCTGTGAAATAAAAAAAAACTTAAGTTTAAACTATAAATTAACCTAACATTACTATTCTAATAAAAAAAAAAAAAATACCAATTAAAAAATCTAAATTACAAATTAAAAAAAACCTTACACTACGAAAAAAATTTAAAAAATCTAAAATTACAATAAATAATAAACATTAAATTCTGAATAATAAAAAACACTAACCGCTAGATTTAGAGTTTTGTCGTTAAAGACCTGCATAGCTAACGCTGCTTTTTTTCCAGCGCACCCTTAAGACAACGCTAGTATTTAGAGTGGATGTGTTAGGCTCAGAAAAGGGAGCATTGAGCATAATTTAGCTCCACTTCAACCCTCAATACCAGCGTTGCCTACGGTAGCCGTAAGCCGGAAAAACGTGCTTGTGCATGATATCCCCATAGGAAACAATGGGGCTGAGCTGGCTGAAAAAAAACCTAACACCAGCAAAAAAGCAGCGTTCAGCTCCAAACGCAGCCCCATTGTTTCCTATGGGGAAACACTCTCTAAGTCTGCACCTAACACCCTAACACGAACCCCGAGTCTAAACACCCCTAACCTTAAACTTATTAACCCCTAATCTGCCGCCCCCGCTATCGCTGACACCTGCATTATACTATTAACCCCTAATCTGCCGCTCCGGACACCGCTGCAACCTACATTATAGCTATGAACCCCTAATCTGCTGCCCCTAACACTGTCGACACCTATATTATATTTATTAACCCCTAATCTGCCCCCCCAACGTCACCGCTACCTAACTACAATTATTAACCCCAAATCTGCCGACCGGACCTCGCCGCCACTATAATAAATGTATTAACCCCTAAACCGCCACACTCCCACCTCGCAAAAACTATAATATATTGTATTAACTCCTAATTTGCCCTCCCTAACATCGCCACCACCTACCTACAATTATTAACCCCTAATCTCCCGCACGCAACGTCGCCGCTACTATAATAAATGTATTAACCCCTAAGCCTAAGTCTAACCCTAACCCTAACACCCCCTAACATAAATATAATTTAAATAAAAGAAAATAATATTCCTATAATTAAATAAATTAATCCTATTTAAAACTAAATACTTACCTATCAAATAAACCCTAATATAGCTACAATATAACTCATAGTTACATTGTAGCTATTTTAGGATTTATATTTATTTTACAGGCAACTTTGTATTTATTTTAACTAGGTACAATAGCTATTAAATAGTTATTAACTATTTAATAGCTACCTAGTTAAAATAATTACAAAATTACCATTAAAATAAATCATAACCTAAGTTACAATTAAACCTAACACTACACTATCAATAAATTAACTACAATTACCTACAATTACATTTAATCAAATAAACTAATCTATAATACAAAAAAACAAACTAACAAACAAACACTAAATTACAGAAAATAAAAAAATATTACAAGAAGTTTAAACTAATTACACCTAATCTAAGCCCCCTAATAAAATAATAAAGCCCCCCAAAATAAAAAAATGCCCTACCCTATTCTAAATTACAAAGTAATCAGCTCTTTTACCAGCCCTTAAAAGGGCTTTTTGCGGGGCATTGCCCCAAAGTAATCAGCTCTTTTACCTGTAAAAAACAATACAACACCCCCAACATTAAAACCCACCACCCACATACCCCTACTCTAACCCACCCAATCCCCCCTTAAAAAAACACTAACACTAACCCCCTGAAGATCTCCCTACCTTGAGCTGTCTTCACCCAGCCGAGCCGAATTCTTCATCCAATCCGGGCGATGTGGTCCTCCATCCGGGCGAAGTCTTGATCCAAGCAACAAAGAAGAGGTCCTCCATCCGGGCGATGTCTTCCTCCAAGCGGCATCTTCTATCTTCTTTCTTCCGGCTCTATTTTCAGACCGCCGACGCAGAACATCCACCTTCCCCGACAAACTAACGACGAATGACAGTTCCTTTACGGGACGTCACCTAAGATGGCGTCCCTCGAATTCCGATTGGCTGATAGGATTCTATCAGCCAAACGGAATTAAGGTAGGAAAAATCTGATTGGCTGATTCAAGCAGCCAATCGGATTGAGCTTGCATTCTATTGGCTGATTGGAACAGCCAATAGAATGCAAGCTCAATCCGATTGGCTGATTGGATCAGCCAATCAGATTGAACTTCAATCTGATTGGCTGACTGAATCAGCAAATCAGATTTTTCCTACCTTAATTCCGACTGGCTGATAGAATCCTATCAGCCAATCGGAATTCGAGGGACGCCATCTTGGATGACGTCCCTTAAAAGGAACCGTCATTCGTCGTTAGCCCGTCAGGGAAAGTGGATGTTTCGCGTCGGCGGTCTTAAGATGGAGCCGGAAGAAAGAAGATAAAAGATGCCACTTGGAGGAAGACATCGCCCGGATGGAGGACCTCTTCTTTGCCGCTTGGATCAAGATTTCGCCCAGATGGAGGACCACATCTCCCGGATTGGATGAAGAATTCGGCTCGGCTGGGTGATGACTGCTCAAGGTAGGGAGATCTTCAGGGGGTTAATGTTCTTTTAAGGGGGGATTGGGTGGATTAGAGTAGGAGTATGTGGGTGGTGGGTTTTAATGTTGGGGGGTTGTATTTTTTTACAGGTAAAAGAGCTGATTACTTTGGGGCAATGCCCCGCAAAAAGCCCTTTTAAGGGCTGGTAAAAGGGCTGATTACTTTGTAATTTAGAATAGGGTAGGGCATTTTTTTTATTTTGGAGGGTTTTATTATTTTATTAGGGGGCTTAGATTAGGTGTAATTAGTTTAAACTTCTTGTAATATTTTTTTTATTTTCTGTAATTTAGTGTTTGTTTTTTTTGTATTATAGATTAGTTTATTTAATTAAATGTAATTGTAGGTAATTGTAGTTAATTTATTTAATTAATTTAATGATAGTGTAGTGTTAGGTTTAATTGTAACTTAGGTTAGGATTTATTTTACAGGTAATTTTGTAATTATTTAACTAGGTAGTTATTAACTATTTAATAGCTGTTGTACCTAGTTAAAATAAATACAAAGTTGCCTGTAAAATAAATATAAATCCTAAAATAGCTACAATGTAACTATTAGTTATATTGTAGCTATATTAGGGTTTATTTGATAGCTAAGTATTTAGTTTTAAATAGGATTAATTTATTTAATTATAGGAATATTATTTAATTTTATTTAAATTATATTTATGTTGGGGGGGTGTTAGGGTTAGACTTAGGTTTAGGGGTTAATACATTTATTATAGTATCGGCGACGTTGCGGGCGGGAGATTAGGGGTTAATAATTGTAGGTAGGTGGCGGTGATGTTAGGGAGGGCAGATTAGGGGTTAATACAATTTATTATAGTATTTGCGAGGCTGGAGTGTGGCGGTTTAGGGGTTAATACATTTATTATAGTGGCGAAGAGGTCCGGTCGGCAGATTAGGGGTTAATAATTGTAGTTAGGTAGCGGTGATGTTGGGGGGCAGATTAGGGGCTAATAAATATAATATAGGTGTCGGCGATGTTAGGGGTAGCAGATTAGGGGTTCATAGCTATAATGTAGGTAGCTGCGGTGTCCGGTCGGCAGATTAGGGGTTAAAACATTTTATTAGAGGGTTTGCGATGTGGGGGGCCTCGGTTTAGGGGTACATAGGTAGTTTATGGGTGTTAGTGTACTTTATAGCACAGCAGTTAGGAGCTTTATGTTCCGGCGTTAGCCCATAAAATTCTTAACTACTGACTTTTTTTGGCGTTAGGAGTCTTGTCGGTAGAGGGTCTACCGCTCACTTCTTCCAAGACTCCAAATACCAGCATTATGCAAATCCCATTGAAAAGATAGGATACGCAATTGACGTAAGGGGATCTGCGGTAGCCTGGAGTCGCGGAAAGAAAGTGAGCGGTAGACCCTTTCCTGGCTGACTCTAAATATCAGTGGGTGGTAAAAAGCAGCGTTAGGACCCCTTAACGCTGCTTTTGACAGCTAACGTCAAACTCTAAATCTAGCCATAAAATTACAAAAAATAATAAACAAAATGATCAAAAATAAAAACAATTACACCTAATCTAATAGCCCTATAAAAATTAAAAAGCCTGTAAAAAAATACAAAGTCCCCCCAACAGTAAAACCCACTACCCAACCAACCCCCCAAAATAAAAAAACCTAACTCTAAAAAGAAACTAAGCTACCCATTGCCCCTAAAGGGGCATTTGTATGGGCATTGCCCTTAAAAGGGCGTTCAGCTCTTTTACACTTTGCCCAAAGCCCTAATCTGAAAAAAACCCACCCCAAAAATTAAAAAAAAATACTTAACACTAATCCCATAATATCTACTCACGGTTCCTGAAGTCCGGACATCCAGGCGGCAAGAAGTCTTCATTCAGGCGGCGAGAAGTCTTCATCCAGGCAGCAAGAAGTCTTCATCCATCGTGGGGTCGTCTTCTATCTTCATCTCGGCAGCGTGGAGAGGAGCTATCCTGGACCGGCGATGATATCCTGCGCAGAGCATTATCTTCATAGGTCACTGTCGTACACTGAAGGTGAATACAAGGTACCAGTTTCAAAATGGTGTACCTTGCATTCCTATTGGCTGATTTGATTCTTCAAATTCAAATCAGCCAATAAGATGAGAGCTTCTGAAATCCTATTGGCTGTTCAAATCTCAGTAGCTCTCATCCTATTGGCTGTTTTGAATTTGAAGACTCAAATCAGCCAATAGGAATGCAAGGTACACCATTTTGAAACTGGTACCTTGTATTCACCTTCGAAATGGGTACCTTGCATTCACCTTCAGTGTACGGCGGTGACCATATGAAGAGGACGCTCCGCGCAGGATTTCATCGTCGATCTAGGATAGCTCCACTTCGCGCCGCGCCGCCGAGATGAAGATTGAATACGCCCCCTCGATGGATGTAGATGTCGCCGCTTGGATGAAGAGTTCTCGCTGCCTGGATGGAGATGGATGTCCGGACTTCAGGAACAGTGAGTAGATATTTTGGGTTTAGTGTTAGGTATTTTTTTTCGAGTTGTTTTTTATTTTCAGATTAGGTCTTTGGGCATAGTGTAAAAGAGCTGAATGCCCTTTTAAGGGCAATGCCCATACAAATGCCCTTTTAGGGGCAATGGGTAGCTTAGTTTTTTTAGAGTTAGGCTTTTTATTTTGGGGGTTGGTTGGGTGGTGGGTTTTCCTGTTTAAGGGGACTTTGTATTTTTTTACAGGTAAAAGAGCTGTTTAATTTAGGGCAATGCCCTACAAAAGGCTATTGGTAGTTAATTTTAGGTTAGGGGGTGTTTTTATTTTGGGAGGGGGCTTTTTATTTTTATAGGACTATTAGATTAGCTGTAATTGTTTTTATTTTTGATAATTTCATTTATTATTTTTTGTAATCTTAGTGTTTTTTATTTTTCGTAATTTAGTGTTTATTATTTTTTGTAATTTTAGATTTTTTCGGATTATTCCAGGCAATTTTTTCCCCGTTATTTTTACACCCTGTTTAGCGCAAAACTCGTAATCTAGGTGATTAAGAATAGCAGTGTCAGTCCGGATATAAAGAAGACACTGTCACTAGAACAATCTCGCCCCATTGAGATAACCGCCCGTTCTGTACCTCTGCAGCCATTTCTGGATTCCAGCTCAGACAGATCTTTTGTGGGTTGCAGCTTACGGTAGCTCTATGATCGTCCACAGACTAAAAACAAATGTGGTGCGGATTTGCTTGACTATGGAAGCCTATGAATTCAAGATACTGAGCAATGCATTTCAAAGTATTTTTCAAGCTAAGTTAGGTCAACCACATATCACTTGTATATTTTCCATGCTATCATATTTGTCAATGCTATCACATATCCTAATCACTCCAAAAATGTAGTTTTAAGAGAGGTGCATGTCTCTTTAAGGACATGATATAAATATGTGATATGTGTTTGACTTAACTGAGCTTGAAAAAGACTTTGAAATTTTATATTACTTTACACTTCAGATTATGTTCTTTACATTTTATTACATTTAAGCTTTCCATTTTCTATTTTGTATTTTAATGCATTCAATTATGTATACAGCAGTGTAGTTAGGATTGTGATTTTACAAATTCTGATTATGCTTTGACAGTTTCTGGTTTACTTTAAAAAACTAGGTTTTTGTATATTTATGTGTACCTTTTTCAAATTACATTGCACTATTTTTTCTATTTAAAATTAAACTGACAACTTCAGTTTCCCAGAGAGATTCATTACTTTCTATGGGCCCGATGATCAAATATTCTCTAGTTTGGAGAGAAAATATAGTGCAGACTTCCCTATATTCTATAAGAAAATAGGCAGGACCTGGAAGTGATTGGATTACCTGATGTGTTCAGCTAGCTCCCAGTAGTGCATTGTTGCTCCTTCAACAAAGAATAACAAGAGAATAGCACATTTGTTAATTAACAGAAGTAAATTGGAAATTTAAAAAAAATTAAGTTCTCTCTGAATTATGAGAGGACAAATTTGGTTTCATGTCTCTTCAAAATACAAAAGAGAAAGTGCAAAGCTTAAATGTAATACAACATGACACAAGCTGAAGTGTAAAGTAATATAAAATATAAAGCAAAAAATGTAAGTGTAAAGAAAACTGTCATTTCATGCATTGTTATGTTGCACTGGGCTTGTCTTCCTTCAAATACAGAAATGCAAAAAATGCCCCATAGAGAAGAACAGCAAAATTTGCCTGTCTAGAATCTTACGGGAGATCTTGCAGTGCTAGAGGATCATTTTAGATCATTTCATCAAAGCGGAGAGCTTTATGGGAGACATCTCTCATTTCTCTGAGACTTCTAGGGTCCGCCCTTTTTCTTATAGCATTCAGTGAGTTGTGAACTAACTCAGACTTCAGGCTTTAAAGCAGCATGATTACACACCTGTTTACCGCTGCAGTGTCTGAGAAACTGATTAGCTGCAAATTCTGGACTCAGAAGATAAAGAACAGCACCCCTGAGATAGAACAAAAGCTAGAATAACTTCCATGCCTGTTCATTTCTATTGCAACTCAGGGTGCAAGTTCTTTTAGCACACTATGCCCTTTCACAGAGAAAAAAAAATATCCTGTAGCATATCAGTCTGACCCTGCACAATCACAGTCCAGCACCGAAATACCAGGCAATTCTTCTCTGAACAAGAGAAGCAACAACCCCAGACGATCGTTTCGGCCTTCTGTGGGCCTCGTCAGTGAGGTGCAGGCATGGAAGTTATTCTAGCTTTTGTTCTATCTCAGGGGTGCTGTTCTCTCTCTTCTGATAATATATATATATATATATATATATATATATATATATATACATATACTGTATATACATATATACACACACACACACACATACATAGATACAGTCTATATATTACATACACAGTGAACCAAGTAATCATGAGCACTCACTATATTTATGCAAAATGTCTAGTCAAAATTAAACTTTCATGATTTCATGCAATCTTAAGCAACTTTCTAATTTACTCCTATTATCATTTTTCTTCATTCTCTTGGTATCTTTATTTGAAAAAGCAAGAATGTAAGCATAGGAGCCGGCCCATTTTTGGTTCATCACCTGGGTAGCACTTTCTCATTGGTGTCTAAATGTAGCCACCAATCAGCAAGCTCTACCCAGATGCTGAACCAAAAATGGGCTGGCTCCTAAGCTTACATTCAAATAAAGATAGCAAGAGAACGAAAAAAATTGAATAATATGAGTAAATTAGAAATCTTCTTAAAATTGCATGCTCTATCTGAATCATGAAAGGTTTTTCAGTACAACACCTTCTTTGCTGCCATCTTGGAAACCTTCCCTCCATAAAGGCAAATTTGTACAATTTGGGTATACTGTAATTCCACTTTTGGCGGGGGTATGTTGGACACACAGCAGGACCAGACAGAATGCAAGTGGAGCAAGACTGATGGGCCAGAAGGGGGCCCTAGATGTGTGGGGCCAGTCTTAATTGAGACCTCTGAGATCCCTGAATTTATACCCCTGCCCAAGGGGAAAGACACAGGTAAACTCAAAATTACACATAGATTGGGGACATTATGCAAGTATATACTAGATGGAAGACAAAAGGCAGACACAAGGTGAAACGACACATGCAGATCCCGATAACAGTGCTTTTTTTTTTTATTTGAGAAGCAACAATTCATACATACTCTTTACCTATTCAGGTGTGAGGTTCAGACAAATCCTGCACTGAAAAAAAAATCAATCAGATGAGACACCTCTGCAGGGAGCCATTTAGCAACCTACAGAGCAAGCCACTGTGAGGTGCATGATTTTGTAATTCGGGGGGTGCTGGACCCGTCCCTGAGTTAGCTTACAGAAACTGGGCAAGGGACTTGATTTGCCCAGAAATGGCAAACAGATTCATTAGGGCAGTGAGATGCATGGCAGAGGTTGGCCCTGTATTGCCACAAATAATAATGCTGGTGATGGGGCAGGGCAGACAACTAGCCTGCAACAGGCATCAGCCCACCTTGCCTAAGGAGGTAGTGAATACCAATACATTAGATACATTTATATAGGGCTTGAATAAATTTTTGTCTAAAAATGAATTCAGGGATATGATTGCTTGTATTAAATGGATTGTGTCTTTCTAATTGTATTAAAGTAAGTTCAATTAGCATTTTGTTTATTATGTTACTATTTCTGTTTACTTCCTCTATTTTCACTCTCTATTCTCTGGTTCCTGTTCATTGAGGCCGAATTATCATATGTCTGTCGGACCTGATCCGACAGTGTGGATCAGGTCCGACAGACATCAATGAATACGGCGAGCAATACGCTCTCCGTATTCAGCATTGCATCAGCAGCTCAGAAGAGCTGCTGGTGCAACACCGCTCCCTGCATACTCGCGGCCAATGGGCCGCCAGCAGGGAGGTGTCAATCAACCCAATAGTACTCTAACGGGTTGAATTGTGGCGATCCTGTCCGCCTCATCAGAGCAGGCGGACAGGGTTATGGAGCAGCGGTCTGAAGAATCGCCAGAAACACAGGCCCTCAAGCTCCATTCGGAGCTTGATAAATGGGCCTCAGTGTCTCCTATCTGAGTCATGCAGTAACTAGGCTTTTCTCTCAAGTCAGCACTTACAATGAGAGCTATAAGTGCTGCCAGGCTTCTCTAGATTAGAAGAGAATATGATCTTCCCCATTCAGTGGGGATTCACACATACGTGAAATAAACAACAGAGACACTTGGCTAATGAAATTAATATTTTGTGAAGTTCCTCTAGCTTGTAGACTTGCAGTACACCCAAAGCAGATGCCTATTTTACCTTAACATATTTAAAAATGATGCAGCAAAAGATATGGTGGTCCCTACATTCAATACATTATAATAGTCTAGGTGAAATTATGTTTGAGACAAGTAGGTTACTGGAGTATTATGCCTTTCACTTTCATAAACCATAAGGTGACCTTTTACTATAGTTAAAGGGACAGTCTAGTCCAAAAAACTTTCATGATTCAGATAGGGCATGTAATTTTAAACAATTTTCCAATTTACTTTTATCACCAATTTTTCTTTGTTCTCTTGGTATTTCTTAGTTGAAAGCTTAACTTAGGAGGTTCATATGCTAATTTCTTAGACCTTGAAGGCCGCCTCTTAAGAATGCATTTTAACAGGTTTTTCACCACTAGAAGGTGTTAGTTCATGTTTTTCATATAGATAACACTGTGCTCGTGCACGTGAAGTTACCTGGGAGCCATCACTGATTGGCTAAACTGCAAGTCTGTCAAAAGAACAAATAAAGGGGCAGTCTGCAGATGCTTAGATACAAGATAATCACAGAGGTAAAAAATATATAAATATAACTGTGTTGGTTATGCAAAACTAGGGAATGGGTAAACAAGGGATTATCTATCTTTTAAAACAATAACAATTCTGGTGTAGACTGTCCCTTTAAAAGAGGGAGCTGTATATTGAGAGCACAGAGAGCATAATATATATTGGAATGAAACAGGTCTGTCTCAAAATAGTAAGTGAACACAACAATGAAAGTGAACATAGTATGTGAGGTTAGAATAAACTATTTCTCTTCTTGACATACCTTGATCTAAACCTACATAAGATTAGCATGGAGTGCATAGAGAGTAGAGCTAATAAATCATATATAACCCCAGCTGCCAGGTAGACCTACAACATATACCCACATGGAAGAAAAATATATTTGAAACATTTAAAATAATATATTTTTGGTATATTATTTTGTAATATTTTGAAATATATTTTAAATATTACAATTTTGGCCACATTCAATATATTTCAAAAAACATATTTATATATAAATATATTATATATATTGTAGGCCTATAAAATCAGCAAATATTTCTACTGATTTTCAATTAATATTTTTCAGATGCATTCCAAATTGTAATCCATTACATTAAAAAAAATGTATACCCATTGAATTCCAAAACATTTGCTCATCGCAAATGTGCCCGCATCGCAAACACTAGTTAAATAAACCCCTAATCTGCTGTCCCTAACATCACCGCAACCTACATTACTGTTATTAACCCCTAATCTGCTGCACCCAAAATAGCCGCCACTATACTAAAGTTATTAACCCCTAAACCTAACCCTAAGTCTAACCCTAACACCCCTAACTTCAATGTAATTAAAATAAATATAAATAAAACCTATTATTAATAAAAATAATTCCTATTTAAAACTAAATACTTACCTGTAAAATAAACCCTAAGCTAGCTACAATATAACTAATAGTTACATTGTAGGTATCTTAGGTTTTATTTTTATTTCCCAGCTAAGTTTGTATTTGTTTTAACTAGGCAGACTAGTTAGTAAATAGTTATTAACTATTTACTAGCTACCTAGTTAAAATAAATACAAATTTACCTGTAAAAAAAAACCTAACCTGAGTTACACTAACACCTAACCTTACACTACAATAAAATAAATTACATAAATTAAATACAATTAACTAAATTACAAAAACAAAGAAACACTAAATTACACACAATAAAAAAGAAATAATCAAATATTTAAACTAATTACACCTAATCTAATAGCCCTATCAAAATAAAAAAGCCCCTCCAAAATAAAAAAAAAAACCCTAGCCTAAACTAAACTACCAATAGCCCTTAAAAGGGCATTTTGCGGGGCATTACCCCAAAGAAATCAAAAAACATACAAACACCCCACAACAGTAAAACCCACCACCCACACAACCAAACCCCCCAAATAAAAACTAGACATGTGCACCGCTAAAAAATTCGGTTCGTTTTCGGTTCGGATCGATTCGGACTTTTAGAATTTCGTTTCGGATCGAATCTGATTCGGCAAAATTTGAATAAATTCGTTTCGGATTTATTCGGATCCGAATAAATTCGTTTCGGATTTATTCGGATTCGGCTGAATTCGGTTCTATTCCGTTCCGAAATTCGGTATGTTTTTACTACACTAACACCCATTTAGTACACTAAGTCACTAACACCCATAAACTACCTATGAACCACTAAACCGAGGCCCCCCCACATCGCAAACCCTATAATAACATTATTTAACCCCTAATCTGCCGATCGGATATCGCCGCCGCCTACATTATAGCTATTAACCCCTAATCTGCTGTCCCTAACACCGCCGACCCCTACATTATAGTTATTAACCCCTAATCTGCCTCCCCCAACGTCGCCGCAATCTAACTATAAGTATTAACCCCTAATCTGCCGACCCGATATCGCCGCCGCCTACATTATAGCTATTAACCCCTAATCTGCTGTCCCTAACACCGCCGACCCCTACATTATAGTTATTAACCCCTAATCTGCCTCCCCCAACGTCGCCGCAATCTAACTATAAGTATTAACCCCTAATCTGCCGACCCGATATCGCCGCCGCCTACATTATAGCTATTAACCCCTAATCTGCTGTCCCTAACACCGCCGACCCCTACATTATAGTTATTAACCCCTAATCTGCCTCCCCCCAACGTCGCCGCAATCTAACTACAAGTATTAACCCCTAATCTGCCGACCGCAAATCGCTGCCACTATAATAAATGTATTAACCCCTAAACCGCCGCACTCCCGCCTCGCAAACACTATAATACATTTTATTAACCCCTAATCTGCCCTCCCTAACATCGCCGCCACCTACCTACAATTATTAACCCCTAATCTCCCGCCCCCATCGTCGCCGCTACTATAATAAGGTTATTAACCCCTAAACCTAAGTCTAACCCTAACCCTAACACCCCCTAACTTAAATATAATTTAAATAAAACGAAATAAGTTTACTATAGTTAAATAAATGAATCCTATTTAAAACTAAAGACTTACCTGTAAAATAAACCCTAAGATAGCTGCAATATAACTAATAGTTACATTGTTGCTATTTTAGCATTTATATTTATTTTACAGGCAACTTTGTATTTATTTTAACTAGGTACAATAGTTATTAAATAGTTAATAACTATTTAATAACTACCTAGCTAAAATAAATACAAATTTACCTGTAAAATAAATCCTAACCTAAGTTACACTAACACCTAACACTACACTATCATTAAATTAACTAAATAAATGAATCATATTTAAAACAAAATACTTACCTGTAAAATAAACCCTAATATAGCTGCAATATAACTAATAGTTACATTGTAGCTATTTTAGCATTTATATTTATTTTACAGGCAACTTTGTATTTATTTTAACTAGGTACAAAAGCTATTAAATAGTTATTGACTAATTAATAGCTACCTAGTTAAAATAATTACAAAATTACCTGTAAAATAAATCCTAACCTAAGTTACAATTAAACCTAATTAACTACAAGTACCTACAATTATCTACAATTAAATAAACTAAAGTACAAAACCCCCCCACTAAATTACAAAAAAAAACAAACACTAAATTACAAAAAATAAAAAAATATTACAAGAATTTTAAACTAATTACACCTAATCTAAGCCCCCTAATAAAATAACAAAGCCCCCCAAAATAAAAAAAATGCCCTACCCTATACTAAATTACAAAAGTTAACAGCTATATTACCTTACCAGCCCTGAACAGGGCCCTTTGCGGGGCATGCCCCAAAGAAAACAGCTCTTTTGCCTGTAAAAAAAAAAAACACAATCCCCCCCCCCACATTACAACCCACCACCCACATACCCCTACTCTAACCCAAACCCCCCTTAAATAAACCTAACACTACCCCCCTGAAGATCTCCCTACCTTGAGTCGTGTTCACCCAGCCGGGCCGAAGTCTTCATCCGATGGGGCAGAAGAGGACATCCAGACCGGCAGAAGTCTTCATCCAAGCGGGGCAAGAAGAGGTCTTCCATCCATCATACAAGTACCAAAATACAAACAAACACTAAATTACAAAAAATAATAAAATATTACAATAATTTTAAACTAATTACACCTAATCTAAGCCCCCTACTAGCTATTAATATAGCTTCAATATAACTAATAGTTACATTGTAGCTATTTTAGGATTTATATTTATTTTACAGGCAACTTTGTATTTATTTTAACTAGGTACAATAGCTATTAAATAGTTAATAACTATTTAATAACTACCTAGCTAAAATAAATACAAATTTACCTGTAAAATAAATCATAACCTAAGTTACAATTACACCTAACACTACACTATCATTAAATTAACTAAATAAATGAATCCTATATAAAACTAAAGACTTACCTGTAAAATAAACCCTAATATAGCTGCAATATAACTAATAGTTACATTGTAGCTATTTTAGCATTTATATTTATTGTACAGGCAACTTTGTATTTATTTTAACTAGGTACAATAGCTATTAAATAGATATTTACTGTTTAATAGCTACCTAGTTAAAATAATTACAAAATTACCTGTAAAATAAATCCTAACCTAAGTTACAATTAAACCTAACACTACACTATCATTAAATAAATTAACTACAAGTACCTACAATTAAATACAATTAAAAAACTAAACTAAAGTACAACCCCCCCCCACTAAATTACAAAAAATAAAAAAATATTACAAGAATTTTAAACTAATTACACCTAATCTAAGCCCCCTAATAAAATAACAAAGCCCCCCAAAATAAAAAAAATGCCCTACCCTATACTAAATTACAAAAGTTAACAGCTCTATTACCTTACCAGCCCTGAACAGGGCCTTTTGCGGGGCATGCCCCAAAGAAAACAGCTCTTTTGCCTGTAAAAAAAAACACAACCCCCCCCCCCACATTACAACCCACCACCCACATACCCCTACTCTAACCCAAACCCCCCTTAAATAAACCTAACACTACCCCCCTGAAGATCTCCCTACCTTGAGTCGTGTTCACCCAGCCGGGCCGAAGTCTTCATCCGATGGGGCAGTAGAGGACATCCAGACTGGCAGAAGTCTTCATCCAAGCGGGGCAAGAAGAGATCTTCCATCCATCAGAAAAGTACAAAAAAACAAACAAACACTAAATTAGCAAAAATAATAAAATATTGCAATAATTTTAAACTAATTACACCTAATCTAAGCCCCCTACTAGCTATTAATATAGCTACAATATAACTAATAGTTACATTGTAGCTATTTTAGGATTTATATTTATTTTACAGGCAACTTTGTATTTATTTTAACTAGGTACAATAGCTATTAAATAGTTAATAACTACCTAGCTAAAATAAATACAAATTTACCTGTAAAATAAACCCTAACCTAAGTTACAATTACACCTAACACTACACTGTCATTAAATTAACTAAATAAATTAATCCTATATAAAACTAAATACTTACCTGTAAAATAAACTCTAATATAGCTACAATATAACTAATAGTTACATTGTAGCTATTTTAGCATTTATATTTATTTTACAGGCAACTTTGTATTTATTTTAACTAGGTACAAAAGCTATTAAATAGTTATTGACTAATTAATAGCTACCTAGTTAAAATAATTACAAAATTACCTGTAAAATAAATCCTAACCTAAGTTACTATTAAACCTAACTCTACACTATCATTAAATAAATTAACTACAAGTACCTACAATTAAATACAATGAAATAAACTAAACTAAAGTACAAAAAAAACAAACACTAAATTACAAAAAATAAAAAAAATTACAAGAATTTTAAACTAATTATACCTAATCTAAGCCCCCTAATAAAATAACAAAGCCCCCCAAAATAAAAAAATGCCCTACCCTATACTAAATTACAAAAGTAATCAGCTCTATTACCTTACCAGCCCTGAACAGGGCCTTTTGCGGGGGCATGCCCCATAGAACGCAGCTCTTTTGCCTGTAAAAAAAAACACAATACCCCCCCCCACATTACAACCCACCACCCACATACCCCTACTCTAACCCAAACCCCCCTTAAATAAACCTAACACTACCCCCCTGAAGATCTCTCTACCGTGTCTTCACCCAGCGGGCCGAAGTCTTCATCCGATCGGGCAGAAGAGGACATCCAGACCGGCAGAAGTCTTCATCCAAGCGGGGCAAGAAGAGGTCTTCCATCCATCAGAAGTCTTGATCCAGGCGGCATCTTCTCTGTTCATCCATCCGGAGCGGAGCGGCAGCATCCTGAAGACATCCCACGCAGAGCATCCTCTTCTTTCTTGATCCGACGACTAGGTGACTGTACCTTTAAGTGACGTCATCCAAGATGGCGTCCCTTGAATTCCGATTGGCTGATAGGATTCTATCAGCCAATCGGAATTAAGGTATGAAAAATCTGATTGGCTGATTCAATCAGCCAATCAGATTCAAGTTCAATCCGATTGGCTGATCCAATCAGCCAATCAGATTGAGCTCGCATTCTATTGGCTGATCGGAACAGCCAATAGAATGCGAGGTCAATCTGATTGGCTGATTCCATCAGCCAATCGGATTGAACTTGAATCTGATTGGCTGATTAAATCAGCCAATCAGATTTTTCCTACCTTAATTCCGATTGGCTGATAGAATCCTATCAGCCAATCGGAATTCAAGGGACGCCATCTTGGATGACGTCACTTAAAGGTACAGTCACCTAGTCGTCGGATCAAGAAAGAAGAGGATGCTCTGCGTGGGATGTCTTCAGGATGCTGCCGCTCCGCTCCGGATGGATGAACAGAGAAGATGCCGTCTGGATCAAGACTTCTGATGGATGGAAGACCTCTTCTTGCCCCGCTTGGATGAAGACTTCTGCCGGTCTGGATGTCCTCTTCTGCCCGATCGGATGAAGACTTCGGCCCGCTGGGTGAAGACACGGTAGAGAGATCTTCAGGGGGGTAGTGTTAGGTTTATTTAAGGGGGGTTTGGGTTAGAGTAGGGGTATGTGGGTGGTGGGTTGTAATGTGGGGGGGGGGTATTGTGTTTTTTTTTACAGGCAAAAGAGCTGCTTTCTATGGGGCATGCCCCCGCAAAAGGCCCTGTTCAGGGCTGGTAAGGTAATAGAGCTGATTACTTTTGTAATTTAGTATAGGGTAGGGCATTTTTTTATTTTGGGGGGCTTTGTTATTTTATTAGGGGGCTTAGATTAGGTGTAATTAGTTTAAAATTCTTGTAATTTTTTTTATTTTTTGTAATTTAGTGTTTGTTTTTTTTGTACTTTAGTTTAGTTTATTTCATTGTATTTAATTGTAGGTACTTGTAGTTAATTTATTTAATGATAGTGTAGAGTTAGGTTTAATAGTAACTTAGGTTAGGATTTATTTTACAGGTAATTTTGTAATTATTTTAACTAGGTAGCTATTAATTAGTCAATAACTATTTAATAGCTTTTGTACCTAGTTAAAATAAATACAAAGTTGCCTGTAAAATAAATATAAATGCTAAAATAGCTACAATGTAACTATTAGTTATATTGTAGCTATATTAGAGTTTATTTTACAGGTAAGTATTTAGTTTTATATAGGATTAATTTATTTAGTTAATTTAATGACAGTGTAGTGTTAGGTGTAATTGTAACTTAGGTTAGGGTTTATTTTACAGGTAAATTTGTATTTATTTTAGCTAGGTAGTTATTAACTATTTAATAGCTATTGTACCTAGTTAAAATAAATACAAAGTTGCCTGTAAAATAAATATAAATCCTAAAATAGCTACAATGTAACTATTAGTTATATTGTAGCTATATTAATAGCTAGTAGGGGGCTTAGATTAGGTGTAATTAGTTTAAAATTATTGCAATATTTTATTATTTTTGCTAATTTAGTGTTTGTTTGTTTTTTTGTACTTTTCTGATGGATGGAAGACCTCTTCTTGCCCCGCTTGGATGAAGACTTCTGCCAGTCTGGATGTCCTCTTCTGCCCCATCGGATGAAGACTTCGGCCCGGCTGGGTGAACACGACTCAAGGTAGGGAGATCTTCAGGGGGGTAGTGTTAGGTTTATTTAAGGG
Organism: Bombina bombina; assembly: GCF_027579735.1. Lineage (NCBI taxonomy): Eukaryota > Metazoa > Chordata > Amphibia > Anura > Bombinatoridae > Bombina > Bombina bombina. The sequence goes on from NC_069502.1 coordinate 589,018,385, forward strand.
GGGTTTGGGTTAGAGTAGGGGTATGTGGGTGGTGGGTTGTAATGTGGGGGGAGGGATTGTGTTTTTTTTTTACAGGCAAAAGAGCTGTTTTCTTTGGGGCATGCCCCGCAAAGGGTCCTGTTCAGGGCTGGTAAGGTAATAGAGCTGTTAACTTTTGTAATTTAGTATAGGTTAGGGCATTTTTTTTATTTTGGGGGGCTTTGTTATTTTATTAGGGGGCTTAGATTAGGTGTAATTAGTTTAAAATTCTTGTAATATTTTTTTATTTTTTGTAATTTAGTGGGGGGGGGGTTTGTACTTTAGTTTAGTTTTTTTAATTGCATTTAATTGTAGGTACTTGTAGTTAATTTATTTAATGATAGTGTAGTGTTAGGTTTAATTGTAACTTAGGTTAGGATTTATTTTACAGGTAATTTTGTAATTATTTTAACTAGATAGCTATTAAATAGTCAATATCTATTTAATAGCTATTGAACCTAGTTAAAATGAATACAAAGTTGCCTGTACAATAAATATAAATGCTAAAATAGCTACAATGTAACTATTCGTTATATTGCAGCTATATTAGGGTTTATTTTACAGGTAAGTCTTTAGTTTTATATAGGATTCATTTATTTAGTTAATTTAATGATAGTGTAGTGTTAGGTGTAATTGTAACTTAGGTTATGATTTATTTTACAGGTAAATTTGTATTTATTTTAGCTAGGTAGTTATTAAATAGTTATTAACTATTTAATAACTATTGTACCTAGTTAAAATAAATACAAAGTTGCCTGTAAAATACATATAAATCCTAAAATAGCTACAATGTAACTATTAGTTATATTGAAGCTATATTAATAGCTAGTAGGGGGCTTAGATTAGGTGTAATTAGTTTAAAATTATTGTAATATTTTATTATTTTTTGTAATTTAGTGTTTGTTTGTATTTTGGTACTTGTATGATGGATGGAAGACCTCTTCTTGCCCCACTTGGATGAAGACTTCTGCCGGTCTGGATGTCCTCTTCTGCCCCATCGGATGAAGACTTCGGCCCGGCTGGGTGAACACGACTCAAGGTAGGGAGATCTTCAGGGGGGTAGTGTTAGGTTTATTTAAGGGGGGTTTGGGTTAGAGTAGGGGTATGTGGGTGGTGGGTTGTAATGTGGGGGGGGGATTGTGTTTTTTTTTTACAGGCAAAAGAGCTGTTTTCTTTGGGGCATGCCCCGCAAAGGGCCCTGTTCAGGGCTGGTAAGGTAATAGAGCTGTTAACTTTTGTAATTTAGTATAGGGTAGGGCATTTTTTTTATTTTGGGGGGCTTTGTTATTTTATTAGGGGGCTTAGATTAGGTGTAATTAGTTTAAAATTCTTGTAATATTTTTTTATTTTTTCTAATTTAGTGTTTGTTTTTTTTTGTAATTTAGTGGGGGGGTTTTGTACTTTAGTTTATTTAATTGTAGATAATTGTAGGTACTTGTAGTTAATTAGGTTTAATTGTAACTTAGGTTAGGATTTATTTTACAGGTAATTTTGTAATTATTTTAACTAGGTAGCTATTAATTAGTCAATAACTATGTAATAGCTATTGTACCTAGTTAAAATAAATACAAAGTTGTCTGTAAAATAAATATAAATGCTAAAATAGCTACAATGTAACTATTAGTTATATTGCAGCTATATTAGGGTTTATTTTACAGGTAAGTATTTTGTTTTAAATAGGATTCATTTATTTAGTTAATTTAATGATAGTGTAGTGTTAGGTGTTAGTGTAACTTAGGTTAGGATTTATTTTACAGGTAAATTTGTATTTATTTTAGCTAGGTAGTTATTAAATAGTTATTAACTATTTAATAACTATTGTACCTAGTTAAAATAAATACAAAGTTGCCTGTAAAATAAATATAAATGCTAAGATAGCTACAATGTAACTATTAGTTATATTGCAGCTATCTTAGGGTTTATTTTACAGGTAAGTCTTTAGTTTTAAATAGGATTCATTTATTTAACTATAGTAAACTTATTTCGTTTTATTTAAATTATATTTAAGTTAGGGGGTGTTAGTGTTAGGGTTAGACTTAGGTTTAGGGGTTAATAACCTTATTATAGTAGCGGCGACGATTGGGGCGGGAGATTAGGGGTTAATAATTGTAGGTAGGTGGCGGCGATGTTAGGGAGGGCAGATTAGGGGTTAATAAAATGTATTATAGTGTTTGCGAGGCGGGAGTGCGGCGGTTTAGGGGTTAATACATTTATTATAGTGGCGGCGATTTGCGGTCGGCAGATTAGGGGTTAATACTTGTAGTTAGATTGCGGCGACGTTGGGGGAGGCAGATTAGGGGTTAATAACTATAATGTAGGGGTCGGCGGTGTTAGGGACAGCAGATTAGGGGTTAATAGCTATAATGTAGGCGGCGGCGATATCGGGTCGGCAGATTAGGGGTTAATACTTGTAGTTAGATTGCGGCGACGTTGGGGGAGGCAGATTAGGGGTTAATAACTATAATGTAGGGGTCGGCGGTGTTAGGGACAGCAGATTAGGGGTTAATAGCTATAATGTAGGTGGCGGCGATATTCGGTCGGCAGATTAGGGGTTAATAAAATAATGTAGGTGTCAGCGATAGCGGGGGCGGCAGATTAGGGGTTAATAAGTGTTAGATTAGGGCTGTTTAGAGACTCGGGGTACATGTTAGGGTGTTAGGTGCAGACTTAGTGTTTCCCCATAGGAAACAATGGGGCTGCGGTGTTAGGTTTTTTTTCAGCCGAAACTCCCATTGTTTCCTATGGGGAAATGCCGAATCTTAACGAGCTAATTCGGATTTATTCGGAGATACGGCAGCTATTTCGGATTCATTCGGTAGATTCGGAAGTATTTTAATTCGGAAATCCGAATCGATCCGAATCTCCGAATTTACCGAATTTACCGAATTTCCGAATTATTCCGAAACGAACCGCACATGTCTAATAAAAACCTATCTAAAAAACCTAAGCTCCCCATTGCCCTGAAAAGGGCATTTGGATGGGCATTGCCCTTAAAAGGGCATTTAGCTCTTTTTGGTGCCCAAACACTAAGCTAAAAATAAAACCCACCCAAGAAACCCTTAAAAAAAACTAACACTAACCCCCGATGATCCACTTACAGTTTTGAAGACTCAACATCCATCCTCAACGAAGCAGCAGAAGTCCTCATCGAAGTCGGCAGAAGTCTTCATTGAAGCGGGCCGAAGTCTTCATCCAAGCCGGCAGAAGTCTTCATCCAGACGGCATCTTCTATCTTCATCCATCCGGCGCGGAGCGGTTCCATCTTCAAGACATCCGGCGCGGAGCATCCTCTTCTTACGACGGCGACTGAAGAATGAAACGTCCCTTGAATTCTGATTGGCTGATAGAATTCTATCAGCCAATCGGAATTAAAGGTGAAAAAATCCTATTGGCTGATCCAATCAGCCAATAGGATTGAGCTCACATTCTATTGGCTGATTGGAACAGCCAATAGAATGCTAGCTCAATCCTATTGGCTTATTGGATCAGCCAATAGGATTGAAGCTCAATCCTATTGGCTGATTGCATCAGTCAATAGGAATTTTTCATCTTTAATTCCGATTGGCTGATAGAATCGGAATTCAAGGGACGCCATCTTGGATGATGTCCCTTAAAGGAACCTTCATTGTGGAAGAGCCGTCGATTGAAGAGGATGCTCCATGCCGGATGTCTTGAAGATGGAGCCACTCCGCGCCGGATGGATGAAGATAGAATATACCGTCTGTATGAAGACTTCTGCCGGCTTGGATGAAGACTTCTGCCCACTTGGATGAAGACTTCTGCCGGCTTCGATGAGGACTTCTACCGGCTTCATTGAGGATGGATGTGGGGTCTTCAAAAACTTTAAGTGGATCTTCGGGGGTTAGTGTTAGGTTTTTTAAGGGTTTATTGGGTGGGTTTTATTTTTAGCTTAGGGTTTGGGTGGAAAAAGAGCTAAATGCCCTTTTAAGGGCAATGCCCATACAAATGCCCTTTTCAGGGCAAAGGGGAGCTTAGGTTTTTTTAGTTAGGATTTTATTTGGGGGGTTTGGTTGTGTGGGTGGTGGGTTTTACTGTTGGGGGGTTGTTTGTATTATTTTTTACAGGTAAAAGAGCTGATTTCTTTGGGGCAATGCCCCGCAAAGGCCCTTTTAAGGGATATTGGCAATTTAGTTTAGGCTAGGGTTTGTTTTATTTTGGGGGGGGGCTTTTTTATTTTGATAGGGCTATTAGATTAGGTGTAATTAGTTTAAATATTTGATCATTTCTTTTTTATTTTGTGTAATTTAGTGTTTTGTTTTTTTTGTAATTTAGTTAATTATATTTAATTTATGTAATTTATTTAATTGTAGTGTAAAGTTAGGTTTTAGTGTAAGGCGGGTTAGGTTTTATTTTATAGGTAAATTTGTATTTATTTTAACTAGGTAGCTAGTAAATAGTTAATAACTATTTAGTAACTATTCTACCTAGTTAAAATAAATACAAACTTACCTGTGAAATAAAAATAAAACCTAAGCTAGCTACAATATAACTATTAGTTATATTGTAGCTATCTTAGGTTTTATTTTACAGGTAAGTATTTAGTTTTAAATAGGAATTATTTAGGTATTAATTGTAATTTTTATTTAGATTTATTTTAATTATATTAAAGTTAGTGGGTGTTAGGGTTAGGTTTAGGGGTTTATAACTATAAGTATAGTGGGGGCAGCAGATTAGGGGTTAATAAGTGTAATGTAAACAGGCACATTTAATTTATACACTTACACATTTATGGGACAGAAAAAAACCCACAACATAAATACATGTAGATAGACACTAATTATACATGCATCATAGTAAAATATTGGGGATAACGTGGACTTGAAAACATATGGAAAAACATATATACACATACATATAACTGTGTGTTTGTGTGTGTGTGTATCATATGCTTTTAACCTCATGTTTAACCCAATGCACATAAACCTCACAAGCTACTTTTAAATGTTGTATATCAAGAAAGCAGTACTAGGGGAAAAAAAGGTGTTTATCACAGTAACTTGATCAGATAGGGACTGATTTATAACCTCAGAGCAATTTTCAAAGTTTTAAAAACAAACTAAATATACAGCACGAAAATAGCTCAATTTCACACACACACACACACACACACACACACACACACACACACACACACACATATACACAGATACACTTTATTTCACAGGGAATCACATGTTTTATATATGCTTGCTTTATTTCAGAAGGGAGCAACTTTATTTGAACTTTTATATTTTCTTATGCTTGGTGGTGATGCTAATTGCATCTGATCGCCTCCAAAAAAAAAACCTATCACATCTAGTAAGCCCCACATTTACTCACTGTCTCAGGAAGCAGTCTGACTAGTAGCAGCAGAGACTCCCTGGAGATCCAACAGTTTGAGCATTACCTGTCACTGTTAGTGTGTCTGACCATGCAATGCAGGGAGAGGGCCATAAAACCCGGCATCCTGGCAATTTGCAAAACAAACAAACTTCTCTTGCAGGCTGCCTTCTCCATGCAGAAAGCCCAACCCCCGCTACTGTCTTCACACTGCTGTGTTCGGCAGGGGAGTTAGCTGAGCTAAATCATACTAAAAAGGCAGTATTTTTTCCAAAAACTGTGTTACAAAAAAATACTGCCTTTTTAGTATGATTTAGCTCAGATAACTCCCCTGCGGAACACAGCAGTGAAGACAGTAGCGGGGGTTGAGCTTTGAGCACGGAGAAGGCAGCCTAAGAGAGGTTTGTTCATTTTGCAAATTGCCCTGTTTCAGGATGCCGTTTTTTTGGCCCTCTCCCTGCACTGCGTGGTCAGACACAGTGACAGACATAAGTTTTGATCCTATTATGCTTCCTTGGTGCCTGGGGGCTACAGTCCAGTTTGCCGTCCCTAAAAACGTCCCTGGTTGGGGGTCTGCACTGCTGCAGCACAGTGCATATTAAGCTCCCAAGTGTGTTACTTACTATTTTATTATAGAAGCTCCTGCTTTCACCACTCCACTGTCTCCACACAAAAGACACTGTGCTTGCCAGCGCTACCGCAACTGTGTGCACTGTGCCACTGACAGACTTTTGGCGCACAGTGGGCTCCTCCAGGAAGATTGAGGCCCCCTGTGATGCGCTGCCTTGATTGACAGGTGCGCAGGACCAATGAAAGGGTTAGAGTGTGTCAGTGTGATTTATAAATAAGAGGTGGGCGGGGCTAAGGGGACCAGCGGCCCACCGGGCAAATGCCCGCTATGCCCGATGGCCAGTCCGGGCCTGTTCACTACCCTAAGTCCCTCTGCTTCATAATATCTATACATACAGCATACGTACACTCTATAGATATACACTCTGTACAATGTACATATGCATAGTTGCCAACATTTTTTTTTCTCAAGGGACACTTTGCAGCAGAGCCATGCCCATTTGTGGTATTCATAGATCTGCCCGCTCTGAACAACCACCGATACAAGCACATCAACCCTTTAATGACCAGCGTCATACCCTGTACGTCACTGGTGGGTGTAACTTTTTTAATAGCTTGCAAGAGGGAGGGAGGGTTTAATAGTGAGGTCTTTCGGGGGCGTGTCCGTGCAGCGTTCTGGTGAGGACGCATCTTCTGAATGCTCCGGCAGAAAAACTGATAATCCGCCGATTATTGTTAACAGCAGCAAGATTAAAATCATATTACATTAAGGCATCACACTGTCACTGATTGTGACCCGGCATTTAAATTCTTGTTTGCTTTTATGACCTCGGAAATTCAGATTGGAAAAAGGAGGCCTAGGGCGGTGGCCCATTGTCAGGCATACACCTCCCCCACTGAGAAGAAACGGGGTATCAGCGCTGTTGGTAGACTCCGACTTGCTGAAATTTCTTCATCGCATACTAAAAATGGGAAAGCAAGTTGTACTGGGGGACAGCAACATCTGCGCCCATTGATCATCTCTCATTTCTCTCCTGCTACGCCCGGAAGACATCTGATATAATGGACATGGCAGAAGTGAGACATATACAGCAGCCTGACAGCCACCTATGGAAATTTGAGCTACTCATGCAAAACTTGATGAATAGGGCGCCATGACTACCCGGTACAGCGCATACAAATAAGCCCACACAAGCCTCCAGAAACAGAAACCATGCTTGATATAGTGCCACCGACTCAAACAAGCACTTCACAAAGCAGGCATGGCCATCCGCCATTACAGGGAGCCCGCATGGAGTACAGCAACAACATTCAAAGAGAACTGATTGCGAAACCTCTCCCACAGCTCTTGCCTCCTCCTGCCGACATTTCTGGGAAGCATAGTGATCACACGGCCCAGCCTCAGGGGTGGCCTCTGGCGGAGGCCCCGCGCCCTCGAGCAAGCAAGAGGAAGATGACATACATCACGGCAGATGGGAAGGCAGGACTGTGCAACTTATTAATGTCGGCAATGCAGCTACCAGATCGAATGGCGAGGAGACCCACAAACATATCTCATGCCAGTGCCTGGCAAAACATCTCCTGCTCACACATAAGCGGTCATACCCCGAAGAAAGGAGAGGGGTAGCCGGCAGATGCTCCCCTCAACCAGCATGTGGCTGGTTTTGCCCTTCGCTGCAACATATCCCTTCAGCTAAAGCCACATAAAATGGATACTGGTAACTTTATAGCAGCTATGACTAACTTTTTCTTATGATTTGTTGAAAAGTTTGACATTTAAACCTTAGTTAAAGATATGCCTCTTATTTACCCTCACTCTCCCTTTCTCTGATCTGGGGATGTACTAGCAGTAGTTTTATCATTAAAAAGCCTGTCTGTTACTTAAATGAATGGAGTAAGCCAGCAAAGCCCTAGGGAACACCTCTACCTAAAGTCACGCTAATTGGACGTTAATAAAACTACGATGGAGGTGTTCAATTTTATGTTGATAGTTTCTGAAATGTATTGAGATTATTGTTGCGCATATATTTGACAAGGTGTGTTTGTTTGGTTGCATGTATTTTTAAAATTTGTGATGAAGCGTGGGAAAAGATTAATGACTCGCATATATAGATATAACATACCATTTGTATCATGACGCTATTTAGGGGTCGATGTGCTATGCATTCAAGGGGCTAGTATCTGAGTGACCTAGATACATTCTAAAATATATATACAGAGGAGCTAATCTGAATTATAATACCTATGCTATTTTAGTATGCACATACTAATGCCCCCTAACTGCACATTCATTCATCTAAGCGTGCGAACAAGATATATCATTTTAGTCCCCCGATCTCAGTTTTTATATAATATTCCCATGATTATTTGTTAGTAACTCATTTACTCCCTGTAACCTACAATTACTCCATATTAAGCTCCTGCAAATACAGGAATCAGTTTTGTAATATACAAGCCTGATATAACCTTAAAGCACATAAGTCCTGTGTTACCCAATATTCTGTTTCGGTTATATTATAATTGTTGATTTTCTTTGCCCCTCAGCTTCTCCTCACATCTTTATATATACCCAATACTGTTCTTATAAGTATTTATTTCGGACCCAAGAGTGGTCTGCATAACTAGATATAGGGGAACAGTTATAGCATACACTGAATTTAGAAGGTGTCCTCAAGTGATGAAGTGAATGTACATGACTATATACCTTTTTACAGTTTTTATAATGGTTTATTGTGACGAAGCATTTTAATGTAACAGCTTAAATTTATGATGTGCACATTTAACCTATGACGTGTATGCATAAAGTACCAAAATAAAGCTCTTTTGAAAATTAAAAAAAAAATAAAAAAAAAATAGGGAGGTCTTTCTGCTCGCAAACAGACCAACACTATTGTAACCAGACAATCCCTTAACAACCAGCGACGTACAGGGTGCGTTGTGGTCATTAAGGGATTAAAGGGACAGTAAACATCTTGATATTTTTATATAAAATGCTTAGTTATTTACAATGAAACAACTTTGCATTTTCATTATTTATTTTGCCTCTTTTCATGTAATTTAGCTCTGAAAATTGAGTGATTTCTCAGAACATGAAAACACCCAGCTTATCAACTCTAACTCTGGTACATGTCTTTCACTATTTGACTTTGACTAATAACAACTGCAAAACAGAGTGCTTTATACTAACTTTATGATCGTGGCTAGCCTTGCAGTCTTCCAACTAAAGCCGAAATTGGCTACTCCAATAAAGGCAAATAGTGGGTGGATGATAATATGTTCTCAAAACTTTAAGACTTGGATGATATGTTATTCTATAATAACACAGTGTTTACTGTCCCTTTAAATACTAGTAGTATAATTTAGCCATACTGATTGCTTAAAGGGCCACTGTAAGTAAATATTTTCTATGCCTGTTACTAACTAACTACCCCAAATACGCTTTTTATCAATAGCATTTCATTAACATATCTCTACCGTATATCAGAAAACTTGTCTGCAAATGTAATTGTTTTCCAAACCCACTCCGTGGGTATCCTTTGCTCTGTACCAATCCGTTTACAATACCTAGGTTTCAAAATGGCGCTTTAAACACAAAGTTATTGGTTTAAGTATTTTGAACACTCAGTTCTGAAAATAGTGGGCAGGATAACGTGACATCATCGGCGAATAAAAGATATAACTTTTACAACGTTATGAAACTTCGTTTTGGAGAAAATATAGGTCAGTAGGTTTTAATTAATGTTTATTAACTTTAATATGTTAGTTGTTTAGCTTAAAAATTATAACAGAAAGTAATCCTTTAAAGTGATAGAAGAATCAAATTTAAAAGGGACAGTCTAGTCAAAATTAAACTTCCATGATTCAGATAGGACATGCAATTTTAAGTAAGTTTCAAATTTACTTTTATCATCAAATTTGCTTGTTCTCTTGGTAAGTTTTGTTGAAAGCTAGGTAGGCTCATATGCTAATTTACGAACCCTTGAAGGTCGCCTCTTACCTCAATGCATTTTGACAGTTTATCACAGCTACACAGTGCTAGGTTTTGTGTGTCATATAATTAAAATTCTGCTCACTCCTGTGGAGTTATTTATGAGTCAGCACTAATTGGCTAAAATACAAGTATCTCAAAAGAACTGAGATAAGGGGGCAACCTACAAAGGCTTAGAACAAGGTAATGACAGAGGTAAAAAGTATATAAATATAACAGTGTTGATTATGCAAAACTGGGGAATGGGGAAAAAAGGGATTATCTATATTTTTAAACAATAAAAATTCTGGAGTAGGCTGTCCCTTTAATCTGTAATGATTCCGATAGAGTGTGTGATTTTTAAATTAACTTCTAAGAAATATAGTTTGCTCTAGCGGGTAACTTTTTTGAAGATAATATTTACATATCCTCAGCAGGACTAATGCACTACTGCATTGTCATTGGCTCACAGGATGTGTTCAGCTAGCTCCCAGCGATGCATTGCTGCACTGGAGATTTCTTTAACTACGTGTTTATTTTCTTTGTATGGTTTAAACACAGTTATATGCAAGCAACAGTGCAATAATAAATGTGCTAACATATTAGAGTATTTTCTTTTTGCACTGTTACAGCCTTTAATGCAGGTTAAATCATTAAAGAGACAGGAAACCCCAAAATTTCCTTTCATGATAGAACATACAATTTGAAACAACTTTCCAATTTACTTCTATGATCAAATTTGCTTTATTCTCTTGCTATCTTTTGCTGAAGGAACAGCCTTGCACTACTGGCAGCTAGCTGAACACATCTAGTTAGCCAATCACAAGAGATAAATTTGTGCAGACACCAATCAGCATCTAGCTCCCACTAGTGTGGGATATGTGTGTATTGTGTTTTAACAAGGGATGCCAAGAGAACAAAGCACATTTGAAAATAGAAGTGAATTTAAAAGTGTCTTCAAATGACATGCTCTATCTGAATCATGCAAGTTTAATTCTGACTTTCCTATCCCTTTAGGCTCCATATCTCCTCCCTTCTCAAGCACATCTGAGAATAATAACTTTACAGTACTAAACCAAGCAAGCAAGGGTTAAATGAATAACCCTTCAGCATCTGCATAACAGGACCCTACAAATAACCCTAGTTTTTATGTTGCACAGCATGAAATTAGACAGATTCTACCTCAATATGTTTTACCTGCTATGTTGGGACTGATGAAATGGAAAATAATATATGTCGAGGAATTGTTTTTTTTTTTTAATTTTTGCTAAAACACTATTGAAGGTTTCACAAGCACATGGCATTTTATGAGGTAAATAATCATTTTTTTTTGCAGTAGAGTCACTGTGGGCAGTGGGTTAATAGACAGACATTCCCCAGTAAATCTCTATCGGCTAGATTTAGAGTTTTGTCGGTAAGGACCCGCGTAGCTAACGCCGGCTTTTTTCTGGCCGCACCATAAAAATAACTCTGGTATTGAGAGTCCACATAAAGGCTAAAGGCTGCGTTAGACTCCAAAAAAGGAGCGTAGAGTATTTTTAACGCAACTTCAACTCTCGATACCAGAGTTGCTTACGGACGCGGCCAGCCTCAAAAACGTGCTCGTGCACGATTCCCCCATAGAAAACAATGGGGCTGTTTGAGCTGAAAAAAAACCTAACACCTGCAAAAAAGCCGCGTTCAGCTCTTAACGCAGCCCCATTGTTTGCTATGCGGAAACACCTCCTAAGTCTGCACCTAACACCCTAACATGTACCCCGAGTCTAAACACCCCTAACCTTACACTTATTAACCCCTAATCTGCCGCCCCGCTATCGCTGACCCCTGCATTTTATTTTTAACCCCTAATCTGCCGCTCCGTAAACCGCCGCTACTTCCATTATCCCTATGTACCCCTAATCTGCTGCCCCTAACACCGCCGACCCCTATATTATATTTATTAACCCCTAATCTGCCCCCCACAACGTCGTCTCCACCTGCCTACACTTATTAACCCCTAATCTGCCGAGCGGACCGCACCGCTACTATAATAAAGTTATTAACCCCTAATCCGCCTCACTAACCCTATAATAAATAGTATTAACCCCTAATCTGCCCTTCCTAACATCGCCGACACCTAACTTCAAACATTAACCCCTAATCTGCCGACCGGAGCTCACCGCTATTCTAATAAATGTATTAACCCCTAAAGCTAAGTCTAACCCTAACACCCCCCTAAATTAAATATAATTTTAATCTGACGAAATTAATTAACTCTTATTAAATAAATTATTCCTATTTAAAGCTAAATACTTACCTGTAAAATAAACCCTAATATAGCTACAATATAAATTATAATTACATTGTAGCTATTTTAGGATTAATATTTATTTTACAGGCAACTTTGTATTTATTTTAACCAGGTACAATAGCTATTAAATAGTTAAGAACTATTTAATAGTTACCTAGTTAAAATAATTACAAAATTACCTGTAAAATAAATCCTAACCTAAGTTACAATTAAACCTAACACTATACTATCATTAAATTAATTAAATAAAATACCTACAATTACCTACAATTAAACCTAACACTACACTAGCAATAAATTAATTAAATACAATTCCTACAAATAACTACAATGAAATAAACTAACTAAAGTACAAAAAATAAAAAAGAACTAAGTTACAAAAAATAAAAAAATATTTACAAACATAAGAAAATATTACAACAATTTTAAACTAATTACACCTACTCTAAGCCCCCTAATAAAATAAGAAAGCCCCCCAAAATAACAAAATGCCCTACCCTATTCTAAATTACTAAAGTTCAAAGCTCTTTTACCTTACCAGCCCTGAACAGGGCCCTTTGCGGGGCATGCCCCAAGAAGTTCAGCTCTTTTGCCTGTAAAAAAAAACATACAATACCCCCCCCAACATTACAACCACCACCCACATACCCCTAATCTAACCCAAACCCCCCTTAAATAAACCTAACACTATGCCCCTGAAGATCTTCCTACCTTGTCTTCACCCTGCCAGGTTCACCGATCGGTCCAGAAGAGCTCCTCCGATGTCCTGATCCAAGCCCAAGCGGGGGGCTGAAGATCTCCATGATCCGGTCGAAGTCTTCATCCAAGCGGGGCAGAAGAGGTCTTCCATCCGATTGAAGTCTTCATCCAGGCGGCATCTTCTATCGTCATCCATCCGGAGTGAAGCGGCAGCATCCTGAAGACCTCCGACGCGGAACATCCATCCTGCCCGACGACTGAACGACGAATGACGGTTCCTTTAAATGACATCATCCAAGATGGCGTCCCTCGAATTCCGATTGGCTGATAGGCTGATAGTAATTTAGAATAGGGTAGGGCATTTTGTTATTTTGGGGGGCTTTGTTATTTTATTAGGGGGCTTAGAGTAGGTGTAATTAGTTTAAAATTGTTGTAATATTTTTCTTATGTTTGTAAATATTTTTTTATTTTTTGTAACTTAGTTCTTTTTTATTTTTTGTACTTTAGTTAGTTTATTTCATTGTAGTTATTTGTAGGAATTGTATTTAATTAATTTATTGATAGTGTAGTGTTAGGTTTAATTGTAGGTAATTGTAGGTATTTTATTTAATTAATTTAATGATAGTATAGTGTTAGGTTTAATTGTAACTTAGGTTAGGATTTATTTTACAGGTAATTTTGTAATTATTTTAACTAGGTAACTATTAAATAGTTCTTAACTATTTAATAGCTATTGTACCTGGTTAAAATAATTACAAAGTTGCCTGTAAAATAAATATTAATCCTAAAATAGCTACAATGTAATTATTATTTATATTGCAGCTATATTAGGGTTTATTTTACAGGTAAGTATTTAGCTTTAAATAGGAATAAGTTATTTAATAAGAGTTAATTTATTTCGTTAGATTTAAATTATATTTAACTTAGGGGGGTGTTAGGGTTAGGGTTAGACTTAGCTTTAGGGGTTTAAAAATTTATTAGAATAGCGGTGAGCTCCGGTCGGCAGATTAGGGGTTAATGTTTGAAGTTAGGTGTCGGCGATGTTAGGAAGGGCAGATTAGGGGTTAATACTATTTATTATAGGGTTAGTGAGGCGGATTAGGGTTTAATAACTTTATTATAGTAGCGGTGCGGTCTGCTAGGCAGATTAGGGGTTAATAAGTGTAGGCAGGTGGAGGCGACGTTGAGGGGGGCAGATTAGGGGTTAATACATATAATATAGGGGTCGGCGGTGTTAGGGGCAGCAGATTAGGGGTACATAAGGATAACTTAAGTAGCGGCGCTTTGCGGTGGGCAGATTAGGGGTTAATTATTGTAAGTAGTTGGCGGCGACGTTGTGGGGGGCAGATTAGGGGTTAATAAATATAATACAGGGGTCGGCGGTGTTAGGGGCAGCAGATTAGGGGTACATAAGTATAACGTAGGTGGCGGTCGGCAGATTAGGGGTTAAAAAATGTAATCGAGTGGCGGCGATGTGGGGGGACCTCGGTTTAGGGGTACATAGGTAGTTTATGGGTGTTAGTGTACTTTAGAGTACAGTAGTTAAGAGCTTTATGAACCGGCGTTAGCCCCAAAAACTCTTAACTACTGATTTTTTTCTGCGGCTGGAGTTTTGTCGTTAGATTTCTAACGCTCACTTCAGACACGACTCTAAATACCGGAGTTAGAAAGATCCCATTGAAAAGATAGGATACACAATTGACGTAAGGGGATCTGCGGTATGGAAAAGTCGCGGCTGAAAAGTGAGCGTTAGACCCTTTTTTGAGTGACTCCAAATACCGGAGTTAGCCTAAAACCAGCGTTAGGAGCCTCTAACGCTGGTTTTCACGGCTAACGCCAAACTCCAAATCTAGGGGCCTATGTTTTTGTATGTTCTGTTAATTCCAGTCACAGCATATGAAAAGTCTGATGTGTTAAGCCTAGGGTTGCCACCTTTTGTCCAGAAAATTCCTGGACACTTTTTAAGTGGGCGTGGAGAGGGTGTGGCTTGGGGCGTGGCTTCTCACTGCCTCAAATTCGTTATGAAATCAATTTTTATTATATAATATATATAATATATATATAATATATATATATATATATATATATATATATATATATATATATATAATACATATATAAATATATATAATTATATATATATAATATATATATATATATATATAATATATAAATATATATATATAATATATATATATAATATATAAATATATATATATATATATATCTATATATATATAAAATATATATATATATATATATATATATATATATATTACATTTACACATAATTAAGCCTCCACAAAAAAAAAGGACAAATAAAAGTGTAACTACTTAGCTGGGTTATTTATTTCAGTACATATAACATTCCACCAGCAGACAGTGCTTATGCTGATATTAGTTAGTGACTCTGCACTATGTACAGAGATGGTGGACAGTGTAACGTGGAGTCCATACAATGTTTTTTTTGTCCCTAACAATTACCCCGGGGGCAGTTTTCAAACAGCTTGTAGAACTGTACATCTTTACAATTCCGGACCTTCGTTACATGTGTTTGTTGCGTCGTAACAGTCAGCCCAAAACACTAATTACTAAAAGCAGCCCAATCGCCTTCCTTAGCTAGCTTCTCCCTACCAGTAACCAAACGGAAGCAGCGTAAAGGAAGGGGCGTCAATCACGGTCACCATAGTGACGACCTACTGGTTGGGCAGCCTGTTTTTATATTGCTCCTCCTCCAACTACCCGGTCCTGAATAGTAACCCTGGGCTAAGCGCTCCTCTGGCCAGCTTATTTTTTGCAAAGTCTGTGCTCGAGTCACTGCTGTGCCAGGGGAGCGCTTAGCCCGGGGCATTTGAGGCTCGTTCCGGGACATGGGACACAGAGCCTCAGACCGGGACTGTCCCGGTGAAACCGGGGCGGTGGCAACCCTAGTTAAGCCCCTGCTAAGCAAAGCCTCGGTATACAAATGGGGGAAAAGACACTATTGAGATGCCTGATATCCTCACATATTGCATTCTATACCCTCCCTGGTATTATATACCTCATGGCTTCCCCTTACCTGACTACTCACTGCATTCTATACCCTCCCTGCTATTATATACCTCATGGCTTCCCCTTACCTGACTACTCACTGCATTCTATGCCCTCCCTGCTATTATACACCTCATGGCTTCCCCTTACCTGACTACTCACTGCATTCTATACCCTCCCTGCTATTATATACCTCATGGCTTCCCCTTACCTGACTACTCACTGCATTCTATACCCTCCCTGCTATTATATACCTCATGGCTTCCCTTTACCTGACTACTCACTGCATTCTATACCCTCCATGCTATTATATACCTCATGGCTTCCCCTTACCTGACTACTCACTGCATTCTATACCCTCCATGCTATTATATACCTCATGGCTTCCCCTTACCTGACTACTCACTGCATTCTATACCCTCCCTGCTATTATATACCTCATGGCTTCCCCTTACCTGACTACTCACTGCATTCTATGCCCTCCCTGCTATTATACACCTCATGGCTTCCCCTTACCTGACTACTCACTGCATTCTATACCCTCCCTGCTATTATATACCTCATGGCTTCCCCTTACCTGACTACTCACTGCATTCTATACCCTCCCTGCTATTATATACCTCATGGCTTCCCCTTACCTGACTACTCACTGCATTCTATACCCTCCATGCTATTATATACCTCATGGCTTCCCCTTACATGACTACTCACTGCATTCTATACCCTCCCTGCTATTATATACCTCATGCCTTCCCCTTACTTGACTACTCACTGCATTCTATACCCTCCATGCTATTATATACATCATGCCTTCCCCTTACCTGACTACTCACTGCATTCTATAACCTCCCTGCTATTATATATCTAGTGGCTTCCCCCTTACCTGACACATGACAAACTCACTGCATTCTATACCCTCTCTGCTATTATATACCTCATGGCTTCCCCCTTATCTGACACATGACAAACTCACTGCATTTTATACCCTCCCTACTATTATATACCTCATGGCTTCCCCTTACCTCACTACTCACTGCATTCTATACCCTGACCCTGCTATTATATACCTCATGGCTTTCCCTTACCTGACTACTCACTGCATTCTATACCCTCCCTGCTATTATATACCTCATGGATTCCCCCTGACCTGACACATGACTACTCACTGCTAACCTGGTATTATATACCTCATGGTTCACCTTACCTGCACATGACAAACTCACTGCAAAACTTGAGAAGGGTTTGGCTGCAGACTGGAACTCCACTCAAAGACAGGAAACATGTGACCTCCACTCATAGTTTTTTGTTTTTTTTGGGTGCTTTTTAAAAAAATCAACTTTAATGTAACAACCAATAGACAATAATTCTGAAAACTAAACATTTTGCAACTTTCTTGTTCTTAATGTTCATTCACAGTGGTTTATACTTAATTTTCATTTAAAGGGAACCACTGTGAATGAATATTAAGAACAAGAAACAATATGTACACGGCTGAAGTTGGCTTCTTATTCAGTCAGCTTTTTATTATGAAACTGATTGCAATTTGAAAAATAAAGCTTTATAAACAAAATATATAGCATTATTTTTATTTTAAATAAAATACTACACTTTCCAAAAACGTAAGCAAACTTACATTTTATATAAAAAAAATCATCTTATATTGCAATAAAAAGATGGCAAATGGCACAATTTTGGTTATGTTTTAAATGTTATTCAATTTTAAAAGCAAATCTGCCATTTGTTTGTGCTGATTCATGCTGCAAACTCAGCACAAACAAATGGTATATTTGTTTTTAAAATGTAATATTGTTTGGTGCAAAGTGGGCGGAGTTTGATCATATATAATGCTCAATATAATACTCATATACATAATACTCATATATAATGCTCAATATTGCAAAAACAAAACTGGCACAAACGTACGTTTTTGCTGCACAAATCAGCTCAAATGCAGCACAAACAAATGGTATATTGGCTTTTAAAATGTAATAACATGGATTGCAAAGTGGGCGGAGTTTGATCAAACATAATGCTCAATATTTCCAAAACGAAACTGGCACTAATGTTCATTTTTTTTAAAAATTTATTTGAACTCTTTTAATTAATTTTTCATACAAATACATAATTATAGCAAGTTTATATTTAATTAAACATTAATAAATATATTTCTATTATATTATAACAATCCATATGTATATATAAAAAAAAGAAAGAGAAGAAAAAGAAGAAAGAAGAAAAAAAAAGGGGGGAGGGGAGAGAGAATTTCTTATTAATAGCTTTGCACCCATAAAAATATAACCTCCAATATAAAATCTCTTTTGCCTGAGAAGCTATAATGAATTTTTTTCAAGATCAAGTACGTAATGCACTTCCTTGACCCACTGGTTATATGTTGGTATTTGTATTTTCTTCCATAGGCGGGGAATGAGATGTTTAGCACAATTTATCATATTTTGGAGTAATTTTTTCCGGAGTTTACATCTTATGTTTGGATAGAGATTGGTAAGTACTAATTCAGGGGTTAATACAATAGTCATACCCAAGGTAGAGTTAATATCATTATTTATCAATTCCCAGAATCCTTTTAATGCAGGGCAAGAATACCAGATATGCGTCATAGATCCTATTTCACCACAACATCTGGCCGAGGAACCTGGATAGATTTGCCTTAATTTTTGAGGGGTGAGATACCACCTGAATAGTATTTTATAATTTAGCTCCAATATATTTGGAGCAATAGAGGATTTAGAAGCTGATTGGAACATACTTTTCCACTGTATATCTGTTAATTGTTTCTGTAATTCTAATTCTCAGCATTTAGTGGATGTTGGTTGTCTATCAGATAAAGTTTCTGGTAACATTTTATATATGATGGATATATGTGATTTAGATATTTCAGAAGATATATTTAAAGTTTAAAATTTTGTTAAGGGCATAAGAATCAGTTCTTTCTGGGGGCAGGTCATGGTAGCGTGTCTAATCTGAAAATATATAAACCATTGTTGAAATGAAGGACCCATCTCTTTTGTTATTTAAGGTTACCATCCTCTGTTAGAAGGTATATACTGTAGGTTGGTTCAGATTTTCTTCTTCAAGATTTGACACGTTAATATTTGATTCTGTCTAAGCATAGAGTTATTCATCAGGGGAGTTAAAGGTGATATCATATTAGATATATTTGGGAATTTTTTACTATTTTATCCCATGTATCTAGTGTATATTTAGTTAATTTATGTTGATATAGATACTTTGGCCTAAAGGATTTAGGTAGCCAGCATATGTCTCTCACATGTTGTTGTTTAGCTAAATATGTTTCTATTTGTACCCATAATTTTGATGAATTGTTATGATTCCAAGCAATAATACGACTCATATGTACTGCTCTATAATAATTAATAAGACTTGGGACCCCAAGACCCCCCCTTTTTCTTTTTATCGGTATAACGTGTTTGATATACTTGGTTTCTTATATGCCCATATGAAGGAGTTTGTCATTCTTTGCTGGCTATTAAGAAAATTATCTGTCAATGTTAAAGGGAGGGTTTGAAACAGATATAGATATTTTGGAATGATCATCATTTTAACTGTACTAATATGACCTAACCATGAACGTTGATTTTGTCTATGCCATGTTTCCAGCAGTTTCCAATTTTCAGTTTGTAGCGGTATATAATTATTTTCAAAAAGCATTTTTGGGTCTTCGTGTATAATAAGTCCTAGATATTTAATTCTGTCTGTCACTAGGAATTCAGTGGTGAGTTTTATGTAGTTTATTTCTTCTTCTGTAAGATTAATCCGAATAAGAGACGATTTTTCCATATTAATTGAAAATTTTTATATATTTCTATATTGTATTAATAATTGTTTAAGTACTGGGATAGAGGTGTATGGTGTTTGGAGGGTTAATATTATGTCATCTGTGAATAATAGAAATTTTTTATCTATTTTGCCGTATTTTATACCTAGGATTTCCGGGTGGTTCCTAATTTGCATAGCCAAGATTTCTACCGTAGTAGAGTTAGAGTACTCTCATAGTATTTTCTTTTGCCTCTCTGCCCAAGATAAAGCCCGCCTGGTCCGGATGGATTAGTTTTGGTAATAATGTATTTAATCTTGTAGCTAGTAGTTTAGAATACTTTTTTAACCCCTTAACGACTCACGTCATACAGGGTACGTCTTAAGCAAACTGGTCTTTAAAGACCAGCGACATACCCTGTACGACGTTAGGCATTTAAAGCGGCTGGAAGCAATCCTAATCGCTTCCAGCCACTTTCAAGGTATTGCCGTGATGCCTCGATATTGAGGCATCACTGCAATACCTTTTCTGGCACACCAATGCAGAGAGGACCACTCTGTGGCCCTCTCTGCATCTGCCAGTGATGGTGCAGATTGTTGGTGGGTGGGAGCAGCTGCAGGGAGGCGGGTGGGCAGCCCATCGCTTGATCTCTTCCGGCCACAGTGCCGGTTCAGTCCCCGGTGCGTGCAGGAGCGCGCACGCATTTGACCGTTGAATGTCTTGGTCACTGGGAGCGGGTGGTGCGAGAGGGAGGGGGGAAAACTATGTTATAATTAAAGGGATCTGGGAGAGGTAGAGGGGGTTTTGAGGGGGCAGCTACACTACAGCAAAATAAATATCCTAATGGCACTTTACTTTGAAAAGTCGGTACTGGCAGACAGCTGCCAGTACCCAAAATGGCAATGAATAGTGAGAGGGGGGAGGGTTAGAGAGCTGTTTAGGGGGGCTCAGGGAGGTTGGGTGGTAAGGGGGGGATCCTACACTGCAGAAAATA
Source organism: Bombina bombina (assembly GCF_027579735.1). NCBI lineage: Eukaryota > Metazoa > Chordata > Amphibia > Anura > Bombinatoridae > Bombina > Bombina bombina. Next base: position 589,039,089 of record NC_069502.1, read on the forward strand.
TCTAATTACATTTAAAAAAAAAAAAGCAAACACAAACTTTTTTTTGTACTGGCAGACTTTCTTAACATGGCGGGGACAATTGTGGGGTGGGGGAGGGAAGAGAGCTGTTTGGGAGGGATCAGGGGGTGGGATGTGTCAGGTGGGAGGCTGATCTCTACACTAAAGCTAAAATTAACCCTGCAAGCTCCCTAGTAGCAACCTAATTAACCCCGTCACTGCTGGGCATAATACAATTGTGGTCAGTGGCGTCACTAGGGGGGGGCGGGGGGGGGCGGACCGCACCCGGGTGACACCCTAAGGGGGGGTGACACCACACCATCAGGCAGCTGTAATTGTGTGTAATACGTTTTTTATTATTTATTATAGTGAGGCAGTCAGTGTCGACGCGTGCACTGCACTGTGCGCAGGCTAAGCTGTTAGGTAATTTATTTAGTAGACGGTACTAGTGTTTGCGCAGTGCAGTACCGCCGGCAAGGCAAGTGGCATGGCCCCAAATACAACAGTCTGACACACAGTACACATGACTGACAGTCAGTGATGGCCTCCGTCTGGGGAAGCCACAGGAGTAGTCAGAGTGCACCATGCATGTGCGCGATAAGCTGGATCAATCACTCTCGGGTCTCATCTCATCATGGCATGGCCCCACCGTGAACCCACCATGATGATCTCAGAGTCAGAGCAGCAGCCATCACCTCAGTTACCCTCCCCTTTAGACCGGTCGAACAGGCTAGCTAAGGGGGGAGGAGCAAGACAGCAACACTGACTGCGCGCGCAAGTGAGGAGGAAGAGCGAGAGAGAGCGGGACAACAGAGTTGCAGCAATAAGCGTGTGACTCTGTGTGAAGTTTTCTGATCATCTGGACAGTGGACTGGGGACAGGAATCCGGATCTGTTACCTTACTTGTAAGTACTTAAAGTAAACTACAATGCACTGCCACTCAGAGTCAGACTAGAGAGTCACTTTTCACTCTGTCTGTGACTGCAGCATCACACTGTCTGACTCTGATTCTCTGAGTCTGTCACTGAAACTATGATACTTACATACTGTATGGATTATGGATATAATAGAAGATATACTTTTAGTATTTGCCACTGCAATTGAATGAGTGTTTCAAAGTTCTTGATTTTTTCTTTATTTATTGACCAGTGACCTTAATTTCTTAAAATAATGAAAGACTGCCATTTTCTTTGCTAAGGGGTACTGTCCTTGACATAGTATGGGCTATTAAAACCAGACATTATTGCCTCCTATCAAATAGGGTTATTTAAGATTCCCTCTGACAGGATTCAGCACAATTGATTAGTTTTACCTTTTAATGAAAAATAAATACCACAATATAAACTATGTGTGCCTTTAAAACAATTATTTGTTATTAAGATTCATCATTTTTCATCTCTAATTTTCATCAATGTTCTTTTGAAAGCTACTTGCTAGAGGTGCATTAAAAAAAATATAAGTAAAACTTTTGGTGGCGTAAAAAGACATTTCTACATAGAATCAATTTCACAGATTAATTTCAAGCATTTAAGCATTGGCCTTTTGAGTAAAATGAAGCAATAACAAGAGTAAGGGTAACTATATAATTGCACACTTGTTAAAATAGTCAACTTTGTTATCAATAATTAAAAATAAAAGCTGAGAGAAAAATGGGTCTTAAATAGTAATTTTTTTTTTAAAACTTCCACTTAAATAATTTATTTAGGGCAAAATAAAAAGAAAGATGGTGGTTTTTCCAACAGATTGTAAATAATTATATAGCAATGGTCAGTATTAAACATGTATCTCCTTGTCAGCTTGGTATTTTTTTTGAGTGGTGCATCGGTAATAACATGTTTATAGAGAAGTTGATATTAATTAAATTAATTTAAAAAGGTTCACTCATTAATCCTATACGTTTACACTCTAACCTAAGAGCATCAACGGAGCAAACTACTTCTGCCCTTAAAACTATGTGCTTGTGTGTGCATATGTGTTTGTGTGAGTGTGTGCGAGTGTGTGCATATGTATGTGTTTGTGTGCGTATGTGTTTGTGAGTATGTACATATGTATGTGTGTGTGAGCATGCATATTTATATGTGTGTCTGTCACTGTGGGAGTATGTGCATGTGTATATGTGTGTCTGTGTGAGTATGTGCATATGTACATGTTTGCGTGAGTATGTGCATATGTATATGTGTGTATATGTGTGTCTGTGTGAGTATGTGCATATTTACATGTTTGTGTGAGTGAAAAAATATGTATGTGTGTGTGTATGTAAATATATATATATATATATATATATATAATTTTTTTTTTTTTTTTTAAATTACCATGGGAGGGGGGTGACACCATGAGTTTCCGCACCGGGTGACACCAAGCCTAGTGACGCCACTGATTGTGGTGCCTAATTAGCGGCCTTCTAATTACCAAAAAGCAATGGTAAAGCCATAAAGCCATATATGTCTGCTATTTCTGAACAAAGGGGGTCCTTGAGAAGCATTTACAACCATTTGTGCCATAATTGCACAAGCTGCTTGTAAATAATTTCAGTGGGAAACCTAAAGTTAGTGAAAAAGCTAACAATTTTTTTTATTTGATCACATTTGGCGGTGAAATGGTGGCATGAAATATAGCAAAATGGGCCTAGATCAAAACTTTGGGTTGTCTACTACACTATACTAAAACTAAAATTAACCCTACAAGCTCCCTATAAGCTACCTAATTAACTCCTTTACTACTGGGCATATACAAGTGTGGTGCGCAGCAGCATTTAGCTGCCTTCTAATTACCAAAAAGTAATGCCAAAGCCATAAATGTTGTCAGCCGCTCTGGAATCAATCCGGGATGTAACCCAACTGCTAGCGTGAATTGAAAAGCACACGCTAGCACACTGAGAAATATCCAGGACGTGACCCACTCAGGAAGCAGATTAGAAGATAACAAAAATGAATATTGTTCCAGAATGCAGGAAAGCCACAAAGGATAAAACGTCCCTTTAAGTAGTAAAAAGAACAAAAAGGAAATGCTCTTACTTGAAGCTTCTGAAACAGGTCCTCTTTAACAGGCTTGTAAAACAAAGGAAAAGTTCTCTTTTGCAGCTTGTAAAAGTAAAAGTTCCTTTTAAGCAGGTGTATAACAAACAGAAAGGTAAAGTTCTCTTTTGCAGCTTGTAAAAGTAAATGTCCCTTTTAAGCAGGTGTATAACAAACAGAAAGGCAAAGTTCTCTTTTGCAGCTTGCAAAAGTAAAATGTCCCTTTAAGCAGGTTTATAACAAACAGAAAGGCAAAGTTCTCTTGTGCAGCTTGTAAAAGTAAAATGTCCCTTTAAGCAGGTTTATAACAAACAGAAAGGCAAAGTTCTCTTTTGCAGCTTGTAAAAGTAGAATGTCCCTTTAAGCAGGTTTTGTTTATCAAAGATAAGGTTTAAAGGTAAAGGCAAAAGCAAGGTCAGGCAGGCAGAAGTCGGCATCCAAATATCAGCAAAAGGTATAGGCAAAAGGCAAGGTCAGGCAAGCAGAAGTCGGCATCCAAGTATCAGCAAAAGGGTAAAAGCTACAGGCAAGGTCAGGCAGGCAGAAGTCTATGTCCAAATATCAGCAAGTAGGGATTAGGCAAGAGGCTTGGTCAGGCAGGCAGAAAATCGGTACACAAAAGATCAGAAAGATACGGTACTCACAATCCAAAGGTAGCAAACAAACGGGCCCAGATTCAGATCTCCCGCCGTTGTTTAAAGGGCAGGAGCGTAACCGTCATCAGAGGGGTGTGTTGAGAAAGCGTCATGTTGCTAAGCAACATGACGTCAGACACACAGAGCAGTTCCGGGAGCCGCGGCGACACGGCGATGAACGGATGCAAACATGACAGCACCCCCCTCCTCAAGGACCCCTCCGGGGGACAGGACCAGGTCTATCAGGATGAGTCTTGTGGAAGGTCTTGACCAAAACAGGAGCATTTACTTGATGAGCAGGTTCCCAAGAACGTTCCGTGACTGGATAACCCTTCCAATGAATGAGATAATACAATTTCTTGCCCCGCAACTTGGAATCTAGAATATGGCTGATTTCAAACTCAGGATGTCCATGCACCAATAACGGTGGAGGTTTAGAAAAAGGCTTAGAATACCTGTTAACCATCACAGGTTTTAAAAGAGAAACATGGAATACCGGATGGACTTTGAGAGACTTGGGTAAAGCTACCCGATAAGCAGTGGAACACACCTGACCCAGTATTCGGAAAGGACCCACATATCGTGGTCCCAATTTGTTAGAAGGTTGTTTCAGGCGAAGAAATCGAGAGGAAATCCAAACTTTATCACCAGGGCGATATTTGGGAGCCTTCTTCCGTCGAAGATCTGAAAAGAACTTGTAACGTCTAGAAGTTACAGAAAGAATACGATGTATCTTCTGCCAATGTCGAGTTAATCTTCGGGCTGTAAGATCAGAAGCAGGATTCACTGTGGAGGAAGTATGCAAAGGGAATGTCCTAGGCTGATATCCGTAAGCTGCATAAAAAGGAGAAGTCTGAAGGGAGGAATTGTACCGGGCATTATGAGCCAGTTCAGCCAAAGGAAGGTAAGAAGTCCAGTTAGAGTGATAATGATCCACATAATGTCTAAGATATGTTTCAAGACACTGGTTTACTCTTTCAGTCTGACCATTCGATTGTGGGTGGTGAGAAGTAGAGAGAGATATAGTAGTACCAAAATGTTTACAAAGTGACCTCCAAAATCGAGAAACGAATTGTACCCCTCTATCTGACACAATATCTAGAGGAAATCCATGGATTCTTACAATATGTAGAATAAAAAGTTCAGAGAGTCTTTTGGCAGATGGTAATCCTGGCAAGGGTACAAAATGAGCCGTCTTAGTGAACCTGTCGACCACCACCCAGATAGTATTGTTCCCAGTGGACAAGGGAAGATCAGTAATAAAGTCCATGGATACATGAGTCCAAGGCTGGTGAGGTATAGGCAATGGTTGGAGTAATCCTGAAGGAAGTTGGCGTGGAGTTTTGTTCATGGCACATTGTGTGCATACTGAGACGTAATCCTTCACATCTTGAGAGAGTGTAGGCCACCAGACATGTTGTTTGAGGTTTCGAGTGGTAATACTGATGCCAGGATGTCCAGAAAGGGGACTATCATGAGCCCAAAATAAAATCTTGGAACGAAGGCGTTCAGGAACAAAGAGTAAACCATCGGGAGGTTTACAGGACAAAGGAAGATGCTTTTGAGCGGACTGTAATTCTTGTAACCAAGAAGTTGTTAACTGGGCAATGACTTCATGAGGTTGGAGAATGGTACCAGACTCAGGAACTGGGGTATCTTGAAATTGTCTGGAAAGTGCGTCTGCTTTAATATTTTTTGAACCAGGTATGTAAGACAAATTATAGTGAAACCGAGAGAAGAATAATGACCAGCGTGCTTGCCTGGAATTTAATCGTTTGGCTGTTTGGAGATACAGAAGGTTCTTATGATCAGTAAGTATAGTAAATGGCAAAGAAGTACCTTCCAGCCAATGTCTCCATTCATCCAATGCCATTTTGATGGCAAGCAGCTCTTTATTCCCTACGTCATAGTTAAATTCGGAAGGAGTGAATTTTTTAGAGAAAAAAGCAACAGGATGAATCCTTCCAGTCTCTGGTATTCGTTGAGACAGAACAGCTCCAGCAGCAACAGAGGAAGCATCTACCTCCAGAATAAATTGAAACTCAGGATTTGGATGACGAAGGATAGGAGCTGAGGAAAAAGCTTCTTTGAGAGATTCAAAAGCTTCTATAGCCTCAGACGGCCATACTTTACAGTTTTGTCCTTTTCTAGTGAGAGAAGTAAGAGGAGAAGTAATAGTAGCAAAATTCTTGATGAACTTTCTGTAATAATTGGCGAAGCCTAGGAAACGTTGTAAAGCCTTCAAAGAATCAGGTCTAGGCCAATCCAATATGGCAGAAAGTTTAGTAGGGTCCATTTCGAATCCAGATGCCGATATTACATAACCCAGAAAGGGCATGGATTTTTGATGGAAGGAACATTTCTCCAGTTTAGCAAACAGATGGAATTCTCTTAGACGTTGAAGTACTTTCTTGACGTGGTGCACATGATCTTGGAGGTTCTGAGAAAAAATTAAGATGTCGTCCAGGTATATGATAACAAATATATTCAAAAAATCACGAAAGATCTCGTTTACAAAATGCTGGAAAACCGCCGGAGCATTGCATAGCCCGAAGGGCATGACCAAATATTCATAATGCCCAAATCGAGTGTTAAAGGCAGTCTTCCACTCATCTCCTTCGCGTATACGGATCAAGTTGTATGCACCACGTAGGTCGAGTTTGGTGAAAATGGTGGCTCCCTGAAGATAAGTAAAAAGTTCAGGAATAAGGGGCAGAGGATAACTGTTCTTGATGGTAATCTGATTCAATCCACGATAATCAATACAGGGTCTTAATCCGCCATCCTTTTTTCCCACAAAAAAGAAACCAGCCCCTACGGGGGAAGAAGAGGGTCGAATAAATCCTCTAGCCAGATTGTCTTTTATATATTCTTCCAGAGCCATGTTTTCTGGTTTAGAAAGTGGATATGTCTTGCCACGAGGATAGGCAGCCCCAGGAAGGAGATCAATGGGACAATCAAAAGGGCGATGAGGAGGAAGACGTTCAGCTTCTTTTTTGGAGAAAACATCCACAAAGTCATGGTAATGCATAGGTAAGGATTCCGGAGTTTCAACTGTGAGAGCAATAGTGAGTGGTAACTTAGTAATCTTTTGAAGACATTTAGTCTGGCATGTAGATCCCCAGGAAGTGAGTTCACCGAAAGTCCAAGAAAAAATGGGATTGTGAATCTGGAGCCAGGGTAATCCCAAGATAATGGGAAATTGTGGAGTGGGAATGACATCGAAACAAATTGTCTCGGAATGAAGTATTCCTACGGTGAAGAGTAAGGGTTGAGTAGAAAACTGAATGTATCCAGAACCCAAAGGATCTCCACTGACCGTAGAAACTGAAATGGAATACTCCTTCTTTAGTAAGGGTATAGAATGAGTAGAAACAAATGTAGAGTCAATGAACACACCTCCAGCACCAGAATCAATTAGAGCTTGGGTATAGATCTTCTTATGTCCAATTAGAAGAGTTACTGGAACAAAGAGTTTCTTGTATAGGGAATGACCACTATTTTGGCTTAACTCAGTTCCCTGGACTAGAGTTAAGCCCTGGCTTTTACTGGCCTAGTAGGACAATCCCTTAATAAATGCCCTTTAAGGCCACAGTACAGACATAAGCCAAGAGTCCGTCTTCTCAAGCGTTCAGTCTCAGTTAATTTTATACTTCCTACTTCCATGGGTTCAGCCTGATCAGTAGTAGGAGAGGCTGGAGTGACTGGATTAGAAAAACGAGGAGCCAAACGAAAAGGAGTTCGAGTTGAAGTCCTCTGTGTTCTATCCTTTTCTTGTTGGCGTTCACGAAACCTGGCGTCGAGACAGATACAGAGATTTATTAAGGCTTCTAAGGACTCTGGAAGTTCACGATACACCAATTCATCCTTGAGACGCTCAGAAAGTCCTTTACGGAAAGCGGCTCTGAGTGCTCCCTGATTCCAAGTGGTTTCAGAGGCAAGGGTGCGGAACTCAATAGCATATTGAGAGACTGGTTGATTTCCTTGACGTAAATCCAGGAGAGTAGCTTCAGCAGCGGATGACCTTCCAGGTTTATCGAATACGTTTGAGAATGTAGATAAAAATGTATCAACATCCAACAGTATAGGATCATTCTTTTCTAGCAAAGGTGATACCCAAGCCAAGGCTTTTCCTTTCATTAAGGAAATAAGAAATGTGATTCTAGAAGAGGCAGTAGCAAAGAGAGTAGGGCTATTTCGGAAATGAAGACGGCATTGATTCAGAAAGCCTCTACATTCTTCAGGATTCCCATCATATTTATCCGGAAGAGGTATCCTGGGACTTAGTTGTACCTGAGACTGATTGTTAGGAATCGGAGGAGGTAATGCCTCAATCGGATTTGGATTGGGAGGTGCGGTAGCAACCAAATTTTGTAATAGAGCAGTAATTTGATCAAGTTTAGTGTCCAGAGACTGCAAGTGAGTGGCATGAGAACCCAAGAGCTGTCCCTGGTGAGCCACGGCCATAGATAATTCAGTGGGGTCCATTTTAGTGGCCCGTTTGTAATGTCAGCCGCTCTGGAATCAATCCGGGATGTAACCCAACTGCTAGCGTGAATTGAAAAGCACACGCTAGCACACTGAGAAATATCCAGGACGTGACCCACTCAGGAAGCAGATTAGAAGATAACAAAAATGAATATTGTTCCAGAATGCAGGAAAGCCACAAAGGATAAAACGTCCCTTTAAGTAGTAAAAAGAACAAAAAGGAAATGCTCTTACTTGAAGCTTCTGAAACAGGTCCTCTTTAACAGGCTTGTAAAACAAAGGAAAAGTTCTCTTTTGCAGCTTGTAAAAGTAAAAGTTCCTTTTAAGCAGGTGTATAACAAACAGAAAGGTAAAGTTCTCTTTTGCAGCTTGTAAAAGTAAATGTCCCTTTTAAGCAGGTGTATAACAAACAGAAAGGCAAAGTTCTCTTTTGCAGCTTGCAAAAGTAAAATGTCCCTTTAAGCAGGTTTATAACAAACAGAAAGGCAAAGTTCTCTTGTGCAGCTTGTAAAAGTAAAATGTCCCTTTAAGCAGGTTTATAACAAACAGAAAGGCAAAGTTCTCTTTTGCAGCTTGTAAAAGTAGAATGTCCCTTTAAGCAGGTTTTGTTTATCAAAGATAAGGTTTAAAGGTAAAGGCAAAAGCAAGGTCAGGCAGGCAGAAGTCGGCATCCAAATATCAGCAAAAGGTATAGGCAAAAGGCAAGGTCAGGCAAGCAGAAGTCGGCATCCAAGTATCAGCAAAAGGGTAAAAGCTACAGGCAAGGTCAGGCAGGCAGAAGTCTATGTCCAAATATCAGCAAGTAGGGATTAGGCAAGAGGCTTGGTCAGGCAGGCAGAAAATCGGTACACAAAAGATCAGAAAGATACGGTACTCACAATCCAAAGGTAGCAAACAAACGGGCCCAGATTCAGATCTCCCGCCGTTGTTTAAAGGGCAGGAGCGTAACCGTCATCAGAGGGGTGTGTTGAGAAAGCGTCATGTTGCTAAGCAACATGACGTCAGACACACAGAGCAGTTCCGGGAGCCGCGGCGACACGGCGATGAACGGATGCAAACATGACAAATGTCTGCTATTTCTGAACAAAGGGGATCCCTGAGAAGCATTTACAACCATTTGTGCCATAATTGCACAAGTTGTTTGTAAATCATTTCAGTGAGAAACCTAAAGTTTGTGAAAAAGTTTGTTAAAAAGTGAACAATTTTCTTTATTTAATCGCATTTGGCGGTGAAATGGTGGCATGAAATATACCAAAATGGGCCTAGATCAATACTTTGGGTTGTCTACTTAAAAAAATATATATATATACATGTCAAGGGATATTCAGGGATTCCTGACAGATATCAGTGTTCCAATGTAACTATCGCTAATTTAAAAAAAAAAAAAAAAAATGGTTTGGAAATGGCAAAGTGCTACTTGTATTTATTGGCCTATAACTTGCAAAAAAAGCAAAGAACATGTAAACATTGGGTATTTCTAAACTCAGGACAAAATGTAAAAACTATTTAGCATGATTGTTTTTCGGTGGATGTAGATGTGTAACAGATTTTGGGGGTCAAAGTTAGAAAAAGTGTGTTTTTTTTCATTTTTTCATCATATTTTATAATTTTTTTATAGTAAATTATAAGATATGGTGAATCTTTAGAAAGTCCATTTAATGGCGATAAAAAGGGATATAATATGTGTGGGTACAGTAAATGAGTAAGAGAAAAATTACAGCTAAACACATACACCGCAGAAATGTAAAAATAGCCCTGGTACTTAAAAAATTGGAAAAAATGGCTTTGTCCTTTTTGTGTTTTGGGCGAGAAATCCACTGGAAATTACTGATGACTTTCTTGTTGTCTGATGATGTTTGTGAGATCTGTGAATTTTTCAGTGAAGATAATAAATTTTTACTGCATAGTATATAGTCATGTCTGGTGTAATTGTGATGTGCATGGGAAAAGAAGGTGTAGTCTTTTTGAGTGGGGTGTGCTATTCTCCATGTGTCAAATAATGTTAGTTTTGACAGGGCCTGCCATTTGGCTTTTATTTGATTGGTGCGTATATATGATCTATCTGAGGATGTGTCCATAGATGGGCATATTGGAAAGTTAAAGTCATAGCCCGTTATAATTGATCCCTTGGCAACATCTATAATACTGTTAGCTACTTTTCTAAAAAACACTGGAGATGGTCTATTGGGAGCGTAGATATTTACAATTGTAATGGGCATACACCAAATAATAAACCCACCACGATCAATAATCTACTATCGTTATCCGTATGTTTTTGTATAAATTCAAATGGGATATTTTGTCTGATAGAAATACATACTCCATTCTTCTTAGTGGGCCGGAGATAACGTAGTGCTGTGTATAGAATTTTTTTGATAAGTTTGGTTCCTTTTGTTTTTTAAAATGCGTTTTTTGAAAAATTCATTACATTTTTGGTGGCAATTGATATAGTGTTAACATTATTCATCTGACCTCAAATGTAGGAGAAAAAAAAAAAAGAGAAAGAAAGAAATTAAGGAAAAAAGAAAAAAGAAAGAAAGAATAAGAAAAAGTTGAGAATTTATATTAATACACGTATATTAATAATTCTATATTTAGGACTGGGCGACTGTTGTTGGATTCCGCCCGGGCCTAGCCAACTATAACAATATGTTCCTATATGCAAGTGCATTACCCTTCATCCCTATAAGAGTTTCCCCTTTCTGTTCTAGTAGTCTTCTTACTTGAGATTCTTCCTCTAACATCTAGTAGCTGTTACTTTACATTTTAGCAATTTCCTTACTTAAGAGAATCTTTATATTTTTTAACTAAAAATAATATATATAATATTACCTATTTGCCTATCTCTACTCAAAAAATATTTTATACTAAGTTCCCTTAAAACATGTTGCTTCCTCCTGTCTCTACTTGTGCAGCATTTTGTACTAAATATCCAATAGCCAATTTATACTAAATATCCTAGAAAAACATGCTCCTTCATTAGTATTATGTGCTAGTGCGCAGAACAGGAGTATTAATTGGGTTTAGTGTACCCCAGGGGCGGTTCTACACAGGGGCCCACAGGGGCCAGTGCCCCTGTAAAAATGTCCCTGGCCCCCCCTGTGGCCCCCCCTGAGCTGGCCACTGAGCTGACTGAAAAATACCGGACAAGATCAAGGCTATTTATTTGCTTCCCTGTCCCTGAAGCGCTATCTAGTCAAAGCGTGGGGTTAACAAAGTGAAGTAAAACTTGTGCCCCCTCCCCTTTCAGAGATGTGCTACAGTTCCCGGGTTGTTGTGGGGGTGGGGCATCTTACAGCTGCAGTCTGCAGACAAGAGTTCCAGAGGTGTCACTGGTTGGTTTTACAGACGTTCTCTCTAGCCTGTACACTGCCAGAACAAAAGAGATGTAAGTCTGCCCTCTCACCTCCACAACTCTATAATGACTGCTGGATTGTTTTCCTTATTTTTCTAATGTATGTACATAATTATTTGACACCATTTTCATTGAATGTGCTATCTGAAATATGTAGCACTAGTTAAGTGCATAGTCTTCTTTTTTATTTTCTTTTTTTCTACTCAGTGTGTGTATGTATGTGTATGTATGTATGTATGTATGTATGTATGTGTGTGTATATATACAGTATATATATATATATATATATATATATATATATATATATACTGTATATACAGTATATATATATATATGTGTGTGTGTGTTTATGTGTATATATATATATATATATATATATATGTGTGTCACATGTATGGTTGTGTGTGTGTGTGTGTATATATATGTGTGTATGTGTATGTATGTATTTGTGTGTGTGCATGCATGTATGTATGTGTGTGTATATGTTTGTGTATGTATTTGTGTGTGTGTGTATATATATATATATATATATATATATATATATATATATATATATATATATTTATATATATATGTGTGTATGTATGTGTGTATGTGTGTGTATGTATGTATGTATGTGTGTTATATGTGTATGGATGTGTGTGTATATGTGTGTGTGTATATATGTGTATGTATGGTGTGTGTGTGTGTATGTATATGTGTGTATGTATATATATATATATATATATATATATATATATGTGTGTGTGTGTGAATGGATGTGTGTATATATGTATGTGTATATATATATATATATATATATATATATATATACACACATACACACACACACACACATATATATATACACACACACACAAATTATAAATATATATACATTTATATACACACACACACACACATATATATATATATATATATATATATATATATATATATAATTTGTTTCCGGTTTTTAATGTGCCCCCCTGATTAAACACTGGCCCCACCTTGGCCCCCCCAGTAAAATTTGTCTAGAACCGCCACAATACATTCTCATCAATGTACTCTACTCGTGCAGAGATAGAAGTAAAGTAAGAAGAACTCTAATATATTAATTAGTAATCGGCACACATCCATTTGCAAAAAAACAACATATTTATAACTGCTGCAAAAAATTGTTTGAAAAAAACACGTATGCTTTTATATTAAAGGGTCAGTCTCCTCCAGAATTTGTATTGTTTAAAAAGATAGATAATCCCTTTATTACTCATTCCCCAGTTTTGCATAACCAACACAGTTATATAAATACACTTTTCTTTCATGTAATTGGCAAGAGCCCATGAGCTAGTGACGTATGGGATATACAATCCTACCAGGAGGGGCAAAGTTTCCCAAACCTCAAAATGCCTATAAATACACCTCTCACCACACCCACAATTCAGTTTTACACACTTTGCCTCCTATGGAGGTGGTGAAGTAAGTTTGTGCTAAGATTTCTACGTTGATATGCACTTCTCAGCATTTTGAAGCCCGTTTCCTCTCAGAGTACAGGGAATGTCGGAGGGATGTGAAGGGAGTATCACCTATTGAATGCAATGGTTTTCCTCACGTGGATCTATTTCATAGGTTCTCTGTTATCGGTCGTAGAGATTCATCTTCTCCCTCCCTTATTCAGATCGATGATATACTCTCATATTCCATTACCTCTACTGATAACTGTTTCAGTACTGGTTTGGCTATCTGCTATATGTGGATGGGTGTCTTTCGGTAAGTATGTTTTCATTACTTAAGACACTCTCAGCTATGGTTTGGCACTTTATGCATATGCATTAATGTAATGTTTTATTTATATGTATTGTACTTATATTTGCCATGAGTCAGGTTTATGTATATTTCCTTTTGCAGACTATTAGTTTCATATTTAGGAAAAAATATATTTAGGAAAATATTTTTCTTACCTGGGGTATAGTCTTTTTTTTTAATTGACTGTTTTTTCATTAAATTTCTCGGGCAAAATTAGGCTCGGGAGGATGCAAAATGCCAAAGTTTATTGCATCATTCTTGGCGTGAGAATTTTTTTGGCGTAAAGGTACGTCCGATGAGGCAAATCCGTCATTTCCGGCGTCTTAGTTGACGCCAAGTTCCTTGCACAAAGTTGCGTCTACAATGACGCGAGTGTGTCATTTCGGGATGTTGTTAGTGCCCAAAAAAATGTCAGTTTGCGTTGTGCGTCATACTTGGTGAATGTGTCCATCAGTAATAGTACAATGCTTGTTGTTCCTTCAACATCTGATGTACATGATATACCTGTGAATATTAAAGATTTTATTGCTGATGTGATTCAGAAGGCTTTGCCTTCTAATAAACGTAAAAGGTCTTTTAAAACTTCTCATAAAGTTGATGAAATTTCAAATGACCGACAACATACAGAATTATGCTCCTCTGATGAGGATCTATCTGATTCAGAAGATCCTTCCTCAGATATTGATATTAACAAATCTACTTATTTATTTAAAATGGAGTATATTCGTTCCTTGTTAAAAGAGGTGTTGATTACATTGGATATTAAGCAAACTAGTCCTCTTGATATTAAAACTAGTAAACGTTTAAATTCTGTTTATAAACCTCCTGTGGTTACTCCAGAGGTTTTTACAGTTCCTAATGCTATTTCTTATATGATTTCTAAGAAATTGAATAGGCCTGGTACTTCTTTTATTCCTTCTTCAGGGTTTAAAAAATTGTATCCTTTGCCAGCAGTTAGATTGGAGTTTTGGGAAAAGATCCCCAAAGTTGATGGGGCTATTTCTACTCTTGCTAAACGTACTACTATTACTATGGAAGATAGTACTTCTTTTAACGACCCTTTAGATAGGAAACTTGAATCTTATCTAAGGAAAGCTTATTTATATTCAGGCCTGCCATTTCTATAGCTGATGTTGCAGCTGCATCAACTTTTTGGTTGGAAAGTTTAGTGCAACAGGAAATGGATCCTGATTTGTCTAGCATTGTTCGCTTGCTTCAACATGCTAGTCATTTTATCTGTGATGCCATTTTTGATATCATCAAAATTGATGTTAAATCTATGTCTTTAGCTATTTTAGCTAGAAGAGCTTTGTGACTCAAATATTGGAATGCTGACATGGTATCTAAGTCTAGATTACTATCTCTTTCTTTCCAAGGTAATAAATTATTTGGTTCTCAGTTGGATTTGATTATTTCAACTGTCACTGGGGGGGGGGGGGGGGAGTTTTTTTGCCTCAGGATAAAAGACTAAAGCTTCTAATCATTTTAGTTCCTTTCGTCAAAATAAGGAACAGAAACCTAATCCTTCCCCCAAAGAATCTGGTTCCAATTGGAAACCTTCTTCAAGTTGGAGTAAATCCAAACCATTTAAGAAACCAAAGTTAGACCCCAATTCTGCATGAAGGTATGGCCCTCAATCCAGCTCAGCTGTAGGGGGCAGATTAAGATTCTTCCAATACATTTGGGCAGATTCTGTCCAAAATCAATGGATTTAGAGTATTGTCTCTCAAGAGTATCGAATAGGATTCAGAATAAGACCTCCTGTGAGAAGATTTTTTCTCTCACGCATTCCAGCAGATCCAGTAAAGGCTAAGGCTTTTCTGAAGTGTGTTTCAGACCTGGAGCTTTCAGGGGTAATCATACCAGTTCCGTTTCAGGAACAGGGTCTGGGGTTTTATTCAAGTCTATTCATTGTCCCAAAGAAAGAAAATTAATTCAGGCCAGTTCTGGATCTGAAAATTTTGAATCGTTTTGTAAGAGTGCCAACTTTCAAGATGGTGACTATAAGGACTATTCTATCTTTTGTACAGCAAGGGCATTATATATCCACAATAGACTTACAGGATGCATATCTTCATATTCCGATTCATCCAGACCACTATCAGTTTCTGAGATTTTCTTTTCTAGACAAGCATTACCAATTTGTCGCTCTTCCATTTGGCCTAGCGACAGCTCCAAGAATCTTTTCAAAGGTTCTTGTTGCCCTATTATCTGTAATCAGAGAACGGGGTATTGTGGTGTTTCCTTATTTGGACGATATCTTGGTACTAGCTCAGTCTTTAGATTCTGCAGAATCTCACACAAATCAACTAGTGTTGTTTATTCAAAGACATGCTCTTTCTGTTCTATTTCACAGAAAGATTGCTAAGCTTCCTGATATTCACTGTTTTGTACAGGCTTTGGTCCGTGTTAAGCCTGTCATTAAATCAATTTCTCCTCCTTGGAGTCTTAATTTGGATTTGAAGACTTTACAGGCTCCTCCGTTTGAGCCTATGCATTCTTTGGACATTAAACTACTTTCTTGGAAAGTGTTTTTCCTTCTGGCCATCTCTTCTGCTAGAAGAGTTTCTGAATTATCTTCTGTTTCTTGTGAATCTCCTTTTCTGATTTTCCATCAGGATAAGGCAGTTTTGCAGACTTCATTTAAATTTCTTCCTAAGGTTGTGAATTCTAACAACATTAATAGAAAAATTGTTGTCCCTTCTTTGTGTCCTAATCCTAAGAATTCTTTGGAGAGATCCTTGCATTCTTTGGATGTGGTAAGAACTTTGAAATATTATGTTGAAGGTACTAAAGATTTCAGGAAGGCTTCTAGTCTATTTGTTATATTTTCTGGTTCTAGGAAAGGTCAGAAGGCTTCTGCCATTTCTTTGGCATCTTGGTTAAAGCTTTTGATTCATCAGGCTTATTTGGAGTCATGTCAGGCCCCGCCTCAGTGAATTACAGCTCATTCTACTAGATCAGTCTCCACTTATTGGGCTTTTAAGAATGAAGCTTCAGTTGATCAGATTTGCAAAGCAGCAGCCTGGTCTTCTTTGCATACATTTACTAAATTCTACCGTTTTGATGTATTTGTTTCTTTGCAAGCAGTTTTTGGTAGAAAAGTTTTTCAGGCAACTGTTTCAGTTTGATTCCTCTGCTTATGTTTACGTTTTTTCTTTTTTTCATTATGAGAATAAACTTATATTTTGGGTTGTGGATTTTTTTTTCCAGTGGAAAATGGCTGTTATTATCCCTCCCTCTCTAGTGACTCTTCTGTGGAGTTCCACATCTTGGGTATTACTATCCCATACGTCACTAGCTCATGGACTCTTGCCAATTACATGAAAGAAAACATAATTTATGTAAGAACTTACCTGATAAATTCATTTCTTTCATATTGGCAAGAGTCCATGAGACCCACCCTTTTTATGGTGGTTATGATTTTTTGTATAAAGCACAATTATTTCCAAATTAATTTGTTGATGCTTTTTACTCCATTCTTTATCACCCCACTACTTGGCTATTCGTTAAACTGAATTGTGGGTGTGGTGAGGGGTGTATTTATAGGCATTTTGAGGTTTGGGAAACTTTGCCCCTCCTGGTAGGATTGTATATCCCATACGTCACTAGCTCATGGACTCTCATGGTCAAGATGAAAGAAATTAATTTATCAGGTAAGTTCTTACATAAATTATGTTTTTACCTCTGTGATTACCTTGTATCTAAACCTCTGCAGACTGTTCCCTTATTTCAGTTTTTTCTACAGACTTGCATTTTAGCCAATCAGTGCTTACTCCTAGGTAAATCCACAGGAGTTAGCACAATGCTATCTATATAGAACAGATGAACTAGTTTTGTCTAGCTGTGAAAAACTGTCTAAATTCACAGAGATAAGATGCAGCCTTCACGGGGTTAGAAATTAGCATATGAGCCTACCTTTGTTTAGCTTTCAACAAAGAATACCAAAAGGACAAAGCAAATTTTAAAAAAGTACATTGAAAAGTTGTTTAAAAATTGCACACACAATATGGCCATGTTCTGCTAAGCCAGTGACCAAACTACTGTATTGTTAGGAGCCGTCAACATTGGGACTCCTTGTAATTTGGTGACTAGCTAAGTAGAATATGACGATATTGGGCCCGATCCGATATGCAGCGTCACCTGCAAAAGCTGGGGACGCCGAATTTTGCGCTGGTTTGGTATCCTATATACGGCGTAACATAGAAGTTACGCCCGTATATTTCTGCCTTCGCCCGTAGTTTTTTGGGCCATAGACAGGTACACCAAACCCGCGCAGTTTGGTATCCAATATACAGCGTAAGGTCTTACGTGGCGAAAATGGAGAAATCTTACTCCATTTTCACCTCGCCACAAAATGTAGCCGTAGTAAGACTTACGCTGTCTATTGGAGCCCCGTAACTCCCTAAACTACAATAAAACCTAACACCTAACGCATGCGCAATGTCTATCTACCTGTCAACCGCGATCCCCCGCCGCAATCCCTAATAAAGTATTTAACCCCTAAACCGCCGCTCCTGGACCCCGCCGCCACCTACATTACAAGTATAACCCCCTAATGTGATCCCCCTACACCGTCGCCAGCTACATTACCTACCCCCTAAAGTGAGCCCCTACCCCGCCGCCATCTACCTTACCTACCCCCTAAAGTGAGCCCCTACCCCGCCGCCATCTACCTTACCTACCCCCTAAAGTGAGCCCCTACCCCGCCGCCATCTACCTTACCTACCCCCTAAAGTGAGCTCCTACCCCGCCGCCATCTATTTTAAAAATATTAACCCCTAATTTAATCCCCCTACACCGCCGCCGCCTATATTAAACACATTAACCCCTAATCTAATCCCCCTACACCGCCGCCAGCTATATTTACTATATTAATCTAACATCCCTAACTAAATTCTTATTAAAATAAATCTAATTAATATTAATATTATTAATGAAAATATTCCTATTTAAATCTAAATACTTACCTATAAAATAAACCCTAAGATAGCTACAATGTAATTAATAATTACATAGTAGCTATTTTAGGGTTTATATTTATTTTACAGGTAACTTGGTATTTATTTTAACTAGGTACAATAGCTATTAAATAGTTAATAACTATTTAATAGCTACCTAGTTAAAATAATTACCAATTTACCTGTAAAATAAATCCTAACCTAAGTTACAAATACACCTACACTATCAATAAATTAAATAAACTACAAATATCTAAACTAAAATACAATTAAATAAACTAAACTAAATTACAAAAAAAACAAACACTAAATTACAAAAAATAAAAAAAGATTACAAGATTTTTAAGCTAATTACACCTATTCTAAGCCCCCTAATAAAATAATACAGCCCCCCAAAATAAAAAATTTTTCCCTTCCCTATTCTAAATTAAAAAAGTTAACAGCTCTTTTACCTTACCAGCCCTTAAAAGGGCCTTTTGCGGGGCATGCCCCAAAGAAAACAGCTCTTTTGCCTGTAAATAAAAACACAATACCACCCCCCAACATTACAACCCACCACCCACATACCCCTAGTCTAAACCCACCCAAACCCCCCCTTTAAAAAACCTAACACTACCCCCTGAAGATCTCCCTACCTTGTCTTCACCCAGCCGGGCAGAACTCTTCATCCGATCCGGGCGATGTCTTCAAGCGGCAGAGAAGTCTTCTTCCATCAGGACGATGTCTTCAATCAAGCGGCAGAGAAGTCTTCTTCCATCTGGGCAATGTCTTCAAGCAAGCGGCAGAGAAGTCTTCTTCCATCCGGCAATGTCTTCAAGCAAAGCGGCATCTTCAATCTTCTTTCTTCGCTCCTCCACCGCGGAGCATCCATCCGGCACGACGACTGAACGAAGAATGAGGTACCTTTAAATGACGTCATCCAAGATGGCGTCCGTCGAATTCCGATTGGCTGATCAGCCAATCGGAATTAAGGTAGAAAAATCTGATTGGCTGATTGAATCAGCCAATCAGATTCAAGTTCAATCGGATTGGCTGAACCAATCAGCCAATCGGATTGAACTTGAATCCGATTGGCTGATTCAATCAGCCAATCGGATTGAACTTGAATCTGATTGGCTGATTCAATCAGCCAAACAGATTTTTCTACCTTAATTCCGATTGGCTGATAGAATCCTATCAGCCAATCAGAATTCGATGGACGCCATCTTGGATGACGTCATTTAAAGGTACCTCATTCCTCGTTTAGTCGTCGTGCCGGATGGATGCTCCGCGGCGGAGGAGCGAAGAAAGAAGATTGAAGATGCTGCTTTGCTTGAAGACATCGCCGGATGGAAGAAGACTTCTCTGCCACTTGCTTGAAGACATCCCCCGGATGGAAGAAGACTTCTCTGCCGCTTGATTGAAGACATCGCCCGGATGGAAGAAGACTTCTCTGCCGCTTGATTGAAGACATCGTCCGGATGGAAGAAGACTTCTCTGCCGCTTGATTGAAGACATCGCCCGGATCGGATGAAGAGTTCTGCCCGGCTGGGTGAAGACAAGGTAGGGAGATCTTCAGGGGGGTAGTGTTAGGTTTTTTTAAGGGGGTTTGGGTGGGTTTAGAATAGGGGTATGTGGGTGGTGGGTTGTAATGTTGGGGGGTGGTATTGTGTTTTTTTTTACAGGCAAAAGAGCTGTTTTCTTTGGGGCATGCCCCGCAAAAGGTCCTTTTAAGGGCTGGTAAGGTAAAAGAGCTGTTAACTTTTTTAATTTAGAATAGGGTAGGGAATTTATTTTTTATTTTGGGGGGCTTTATTATTTTATTAGGGGGCTTAGAATAGGTGTAATTAGCTTAAAAATCTTGTAATCTTTTTTTATTTTTTGTAATTTAGTGTTTTTTTTTGTAATTTAGTTTAGTTTATTTAATTGTATTTAAGTTTAGATATTTGTAGTTTATTTAATTTATTGATAGTGTAGGTGTATTTGTAACTTAGGTTAGGATTTATTTTACAGGTAAATTGGTAATTATTTTAACTAGGTATCTATTAAATAGTTATTAACTATTTAATAGCTATTGTACCTAGTTAAAATAAATACCAAGTTACCTGTAAAATAAATATAAACCCTAAAATAGCTACAATGTAATTATTAATTACATTGTAGCTATCTTAGGGTTTATTTTATAGGTAAGTATTTAGATTTAAATAGGAATATTTTAATTAATAATATTAATATTAATTAGATTTATTTTAATAAGAATTTAGTTAGGGATGTTAGAGTTAGATAGGGTTATTATACTTAATATATATATATAATATAATAACGATATTAACTATATTAACCCTAATATAATTAGGGTTAATATAGTTAATATATATAATATAATAACTATATTAACTATATTAACCCTAATATAATTAGGGTTAATATAGTTAATATAGCTGGCGGCGGTGTAGGGGATTAGATTAGGGGTTAATGTGTTTAATATAGGTGGCGGCGGTGTATTGGGATTAAATTAGGGGTTAATATTTTTAAAATAGATGGCGGCGGGGTAGGAGCTCACTTTAGGGGGTAGGTAAGGTAGATGGCGGCGGTGTAAGGGGCTCACTTTAGGGGGTAGGTAAGGTAGATGGCGGCGGGGTAGGGGCTCACTTTAGGGGGTAGGTAAGGTAGATGGCGGCGGTGTAAGGGGCTCACTTTAGGGGGTAGGTAAGGTAGATGGCGGTGATGTAAGAGGCTCACTTTAGGTGGTAGGTAAGGTAGATTGTGGTGGTGTAAGGGGCTCACTTTAGGGGGTAGGTAAGGTAGATGGCGGCGGGGTAAGGGGCTCACTTTAGGGGGTAGGTAAGGTAGATGGCGGCGGGGTAGGGGCTCACTTTAGGGGGTAGGTAAGGTAGATGGCGGCGGTGTAAGGGGCTCACTTTAGGGGGTAGGTAAGGTAGATGGTGGCGGGGTAGGGGCTCACATTAGGGGGTAATAGATTTAATATAGCTGGCGGCGGGGTCCGGGAGCGGCGGTTTAGGGGTTAATAACTTTATTAGGTGGCGGCGGGGTCCGGGAGCGGCGGCTTAGGGGTTAATACATTTTTTTATTGTTAGGATAGTGAGGGGGGATAGCGGATAGAGGGTTAGACGTGTCGGGCTATGTTAGGGAGGAGTGTTAGACAGTACGTGATATTTTATACTTTAGTCAGGTTTAGTAGGCGTCGGCAGTTTCTAAAGTGCCGTAAGTCACTGGCGACTCCAGAAATTTGTACTTACGCAGATTTCTGGACATCGCTGGTTTGTCAGACTTATGGCACTTTAGCCTCTGACGGCGCCGTATATAGGATAGCTCGAGTTGCGAGCTGAAACTACGGGCGGCGGGGGTTCCCTTGCTTGCGCCGCAAACTACGATCGTTATCGTATCGCGCCCCTGGTGTGACTAAGATCCCAATTTTAATATAAAAGCATAGGTGTTTTTTGCAGCATTTAAAAATGTGTTGATTCTTTTTTTTTCAAGTGGATGTGCGCCAATACCCTCTGTTTTGTGTAACTATTTGGTCTCATTGGAAGCACTCCCAAAGATGTATTTAAACATTTTTTTTGTTAAGTGTGCTAAATCAAACTTTGTGGATTTGTGTGTGTGTGTGTATATATATATTATATATATATATATATATATATATATATATATATATATATATATATATATATATATATATAAAGTGTTCAGTATTTATTTTAAGGACAATGCTACTTATTATATTGTAAGTTAAACAAAGAAAACTTTAAAAATATATATATAATTTTTAAGCCAGAGATTATAATTGCTATTTATGAGAATGGTTACATAGAATTATTAATGAGTTTCATAACGTGCAGGTATAATATAATTTAAATGTATTTTTTAATTCCTAAAAAGGAAATTGTGCGTGATTTGGGTTACTATAATACATAAAAATTTTAAATAGTTTTTAGAAACATGCTCTGTGCAGCCATATATACATACATATAATGCTGCAAATTTCAGCTGCACCTAGCTGCAGAGTGTCATTTGCATGCTTCAGGCTGCTTCTTACATTATTAATATTATACGTATGCAGTGTGCAAATATTTCCTCTGATTTAGGCTTGATGTTGGATTCTTGGTGGTGCAATTTTACAGGAAAACCACTGACACTCTAATAATGCAGCTGTGCGGCTCACCTATGCTTTCTACTATCCACTATCTCTCCTCTCCTTCAACTGCTACAACAGAACCTGCCTGTATCCTGCCACTGCCATAGAACCTGCCTGTATCCTGTCACAGCCATAGAACCTGCCTGTATCCTGTCACAACCATAGAACCTGCCTGTATCCTGTCACAGCCATAGAACCTGCCTGTATCCTGCCACAGCCATAAAACCTGCCTGTATCCTGCCACATGCACAGAACCTGCCTGTTTCCTGTGACAGCCATAGAACCTGCCTGTATCCTGCCACTGCCATAGAACCTACCTGTATCCTGCCACAGCCATATGACCTGTATATATCCGGCCACATAACCTGCCTGTATCCTGCCACATGCACAGAAACTGCATATATCCTGCCACAGAACCTGCCTGTATTTTGTCACAGAACCTGTCTGTATTCTGTCACAGAACCTGCCTGCATCCTGCCACAGTAATAGAACCTGTCTGTATCCTGCCACAGCTATAGAACCTGCCTGTATCCTGCCACTGCCATAGACCCTGCCTGTATCCTGCCACAGTAATAGAACCTTCCTGTATCCTGCCACAGCCATAGAACCTGCCTGTATCCTGCCACAGCCATATAACCAGCCTGTATCCTGCCACATGCACAGTACCTGCCTGTATCCTGCCACAGTAATAGAACCTGCCTGTATCCTGCCACTGCCATAGTACCTGCCTGTATCCTGCCACTGCCATAGTACCTGCCTGTATCCTGCCACAGCCTTATGACCTGTATATATCCTCCCACATAACCTGCCTGTATCCTGCCACATGCACAGAAGCTGCATATATCCTGCCACAGAACCTGCCTGTATACTGCATATATCCTGCCACAGAACCTGCCTGTATTTTGTCACAGAACCTGTCTGTATTCTGTCACAGAACCTGCCTGCATCCTGCCACAGTAAGAGAACCTGTCTGTATCCTTCCACAGCCATAGAACCTGCCTGTATCCTGCCACTGCCATAGACCCTGCCTGTATCCTGCCACAGTAATAGAACCTGTCTGTATCCTGCCACAGCCATAGAACCTGCCTGTATCCTGCCACAGCCATATAACCTGCCTGTATCCTGCCACATGCACAGTACCTGCCTGTATCCTGCCACAGTAATAGAACCTGCCTGTATCCTGCCACTGCCATAGTACCTGCCTGTATCCTGCCACAGCCTTATGACCTGTATATATCCTGCCACATAACCTGCCTGTATCCTGCCACATGCACAGAAGCTGCATATATCTTCCACAGAACCTGCCTGTATACTGTCACAGAACCTGTCTGTATTCTGTCACAGAACCTGCCTGCATCCTGCCACAGTCATCTAAGTGCCAGCTGAGACCTGTCCAGTGTTTGCTGCGTCCTGTTTCTGTTTAGTCAAGTACTTCCTGAGGTTCCCGTTTCCAGAACTGTGTTCCGGTCCAGTCAATGTTTATTTCTGACTTTTCTTCCAGTAGTATTTCTACTTTTATTATCACTGTCTGCTCAGTTATACTTTAGAACTTATTTTTAATAAACTCTAACTTAAGCAGTAGTCATGCCAAAAACTTAACAGCACTTTAAGTCAAATCACACCTCCCAAAAACAAGCTCCAAACTCCTGAACCTAGTTCAAACGGGACAGTTTGAATATTACTGATAACACTCAAAAGCTGCAGCTGATTTATAGATTTACATGAATACCTGAGGGTACCAGCTAAGTGTGCCTTCTCAAAATCAGTTTGTAGTAATCACTAAAGTGTACCTTGTCAATACATTTAAAACAATCTCTGAGTTTAACAGCTACATTAAAGTTTTAATACCAGTGAACACTCAGCAATGTAGCAGCCAGATACTGCTTTCTATGGCCTAGATTTGGAGTTTGGCGGCAGCCGTGAAAACCAGCGTTAGAGGCTCCTAACGCTGGTTTTAGGCTACCGCCGGTATTTGGAGTCAGTCATTAAAGGGTCTAACGCTCACTTTTCAGCCGCGACTTTTCCATACCGCAGATCCCCTTACGTCAATTGCGTATCCTATCTTTTCAATGGGATCTTTCTAACTCCGGTATTTAGAGTTGTGGCTGAAGTGAGCGTTAGAAATCTAACGACAAAACTCCAGCCGCAGAAAAAAGTCAGTAGTTAAGAGCTTTCTGGGCTAACGCCGGTTTATAAAGCTCTTAACTACTGTGCTCTAAAGTACACTAACACCCATAAACTACCTATGTACCTCTAAACCGAAGTCCCCCCACATCGCCGCCACTCGATTAAATTTTTTTAACCCCTAATCTGCCGACCGCCACCTACGTTATACTTATGTACCCCTAATCTGCTGCCCCTAACACCACCGACCCCTATATTATATTTATTAACCCCTAATCTGCCCCCCACAACGTCGCCGCCAGCTACCTACAATAATTAACCCCTAATCTGCCGACCGCCACCTACGTTATACTTATGTACCCCTAATCTGCTGCCCCTAACACCGCTGACCCCTATATTAATTTTATTAACCCCTAATCTGCCCCCCACAACGTCGCCTCCACCTGCCTACACTTATTAACCCCTAATCTGCCGAACGGACCGCACCGCTATTATAATAAAGTTATTAACCCCTAATCCGCCTCACTAACCCTATAATAAATAGTATTAACCCCTAATCTGCCCTCCCTAACATCGCCGACACCTAACTTCAAACATTAACCCCTAATCTGCCGACCTAATCTCGCCGCTATTCTAATAAATGGATTAACCCCTAAAGCTAAGTCTAACCCTAACACTAACACCCCCCTAAGTTAAATATAATTTAAATCTAACGAAATAAATTAACTCTTATTAAATAAATTATTCCTATTTAAAGCTAAATACTTACCTGTAAAATAAATCCTAATATAGCTACAATATAAATTATAATTATATTATAGCTATTTTAGGATTTATATTTATTTTACAGGTAACTTTGTATTTATTTTAACCAGGTACAATAGTTAAAATAATTACAAAATTACCTGTAAAATAAATCCTAACCTAAGTTACAATTAAACCTAACACTACACTATCAATAAATTAATTAAATAAAATACCTACAATTACCTACAATTAAACCTAACACTACACCATCAATACATTAATTAAATACAATATCTACAAATAAATACAATTAAATAAACTAACTAAAGTACAAAAAATAAAAAAGAACTAAGATACAAAAAATAAAAAAATATTTACAAACATCAGAAAAATATTACAACAATTTTAAACTAATTACACCTACTCTAAGCCCCCTAATAAAATAACAAAGCCCCCCAAAATAAAAAATGCCCTACCCTATTCTAAATTACAAAAGTTCAAAGCTCTTTTACCTTACCAGCCCTGAACAGGGCCCTTTGCGGGGCATGCCCCAAGAAATTCAGCTCTTTTGCCTGTAAAAAAACACATACAATACCCCCCCCCAACATTACAACCCACCACCCACATACCCCTAATCTAACCCAAACCCCCCTTAAATAAACCTAACACTAAGCCCCTGAAGATCTTCCTACCTTATCTTCACCATACCAGGTTCACCGATCGATCCAGAAGAGCTCCTCCGATGTCCTGATCCAAGCCCAAGCAGGGTGCTGAAGATGTCCATGATCCGGCTGAAGTCATCATCCAAGCGGGAGCTGAAGAGGTTCATGATCCGGCTGAAGTCATCATCCAAGCGGGAGCTGAAGAGGTCCATGATCCGGCTGAAGTCTTCTATCAACGGCATCTTCAATCTTCTGTCTTCCGGATCCATCTTAGAGACCTCCGACGCAGAACATCCTGCTGGCCCGACGGACTACCGACGAATGAAGGCTCCTTTAAGGGACGTCATCCAAGATGGCGTCCCTCGAATTCTGATTGGCTGATAGGATTCTATCAGCCAATCGGAATTAAGGTAGGAAAATTCTGATTGGCTGATAGAATGCGAGCTCAATCTGATTGGCTGATCGGATCGGCCAATCGGCCAATCGGATTGAACTTGATTCTGATTGGCTGATTCCATCAGCCAATCAGAATTTTCCTACCTTAATTCCGATTGGCTGATAGAATCCTATTAGCCAATCGGAATTCGAGGGACGCCATCTTGGATGACGTCCCTTAAAGGAGCCTTCATTCGTCGGTAGTCCGTCGGGCCAGCAGGATGTTCCGCGTCAGAGGTCTGCAAGATGGATCCGGAAGACAGAAGATTGAAGATGCCGTTGATAGAAGACTTCAGCCGGATCATGGACCTCTTCAGCTCCCGCTTGGATGATGACTTCAGCCGGATCATGGACCTCTTCAGCTCCCGCTTGGATGATGAGTTCAGCCGGATCTGGACATCTTCAGCCCCCTGCTTGGGCTTGGATCAGGACATCGGAGGAGCTCTTCTGGATCGATCGGTGAACCTGGTATGGTGAAGATAAGGTAGGAAGATCTTCAGGGGCTTAGTGTTAGGTTTATTTAAGGGGGGTTTGGGTTAGATTAGGGGTATGTGGGTGGTGGGTTGTAATGTTGGGGGGGTATTGTATGTGTTTTTTTACAGGAAAAAGAGCTGAATTTCTTGGGGCATGCCCCGCAAAGGGCCCTGTTCAGGGCTGGTAAGGTAAAAGAGCTTTGAACTTTTGTAATTTAGAATAGGGTAGGGCATTTTTTATTTTGGGGGGCTTTGTTATTTTATTAGGGGGCTTAGAGTAGGTGTAATTAGTTTAAAATTGTTGTAATATTTTTCTGATGTTTGTAAATATTTTTTTATTTTTTGTAACTTAGTTCATTTTTATTTTTTGTACTTTAGTTAGTTTATTTAATTGTATTTATTTGTAGATATTGTATTTAATTAATGTATTGATAGTGTAGTGTTAGGTTTAATTGTAGGTAATTGTAGGTATTTTATTTAATTAATTTATTGATAGTGTAGTGTTAGGTTTAATTGTAACTTAGGTTAGGATTTATTTTACAGGTAATTTTGTAATTATTTTAACTATTTTAGCTATTGTACCTAGTTAAAATAAATACAAAGTTACCTGTAAAATAAATATAAATCCTAAAATAGCTATAATATAATTATAATTTATATTGTAGCTATATTAGGATTTATTTTACAGGTAAGTATTTAGCTTTAAATAGGAATAATTTATTTAATAAGAGTTCATTAATTTCGTTAGATTTAAATTATATTTAACTTAGGGGGGTGTTAGTGTTAGGGTTAGACTTAGCTTTAGGGGTTATTACATTTATTAGAATAGTGGTGAGCTCCAGTCGGCAGATTAGGGGTTAATGTTTGAAGTTAGGTGTCGGCGATGTTAGGGAGGGCAGATTAGGGGTTAATACTATTTATTATAGGGTTAGTGAGGCGGATTAGGGGTTAATAACTTTATTATAATAGCGGTGCGGTCCGCTCGGCAAATTAGGGGTTAATAAGTGTAGGCAGGTGGAGGCGATGTTGTGGGGGGCAGATTAGGGGTTAATAAATATAATATAGGGGTCGGCGGTGTTAGGGACCGCAGATTAGGGGTACATAGGGATAATGTAAGTAGCGGCGGTTTACGGAGCGGCAGATTAGGGGTTAATAATAATATGCAGGTGTCAGCGATAGCGGGAGCGGCAGATTAGGGGTTAATAAGTGTAAGGTTAGGGGTGTTTAGACTCGGGGTACATGTTAGAGTGTTAGGTGCAGACGTAGGAAGTGTTTCCCCATAGCAAGCAATGAGGCTGCGTTAGGAGCTGAACGAGGCTTTTTTGCAGGTGCTAGGTTTTTTTTCAGCTCAAACAGCCCCATTGTTTCCTATGGGGGAATCGTGCACAAGCACGTTTTTGAGGCTGGCCGCGTCCATAAGCAACTCTGGTATCGAGAGTTGAAGTTGCGTTAAATATGCTCTACGCTCCTTTTTTGGAGCCTAACGCAGCCATTCTGTGGACTCTCAATACCAGAGTTATTTTAAAGGTGCGGCCAGAAAAAAGCCAGCGTTAGCTACGCGGGTCGTTACAGACAAAACTCTAAATCTAGCCATTAGTTTGCTGCTACACCATACTATTAGTATACTATGGATGTTGCTACTATGTGCGTTTGGTTATTAAGCTCCATTTTTCTCTATAACTGTCATGATCTAATTTATCTTACATAAGCAACAATTCAGCCTAAAGTCCATTTCAACAAGAAATAATCCTCCACACACAAATTCACTAAATGCAATCAATTACTAGCTACATGGCACTGCCTTAAATCTAACTGCAACTGGCCTGGCCCTCCACACCACAATTTTGGCCATTACACAATCTCCCTAACAAAGATGGGACCCAGTATGTGATTCCCTTCATTTAGGATGGCTGAGATTGGTCAAGTGAACAAATGTGACATGTTGCATATTGAGCAAGATTTGTCTAGTTGGGCAGGGGTAGGCAAGCTTGCCAGTTATGCAAGTGGGGCAGATGGCAGGTAGCGGGTTATTGATGGCTAAAGTTTATTGCTGTGAGAGGTTGTGGTTACAGCATAGCTGACAGTATTTAGAAAAATATATATATACAATATAATTGTTATAGAATCAAAGTGCTTAAAGTTACAGTCATGTTCACGAACTTATACGTTTCGACAATTGGACAACCATATAAAATGCATTAAGTCAGACAAACCTGATAGAACCTGTCCCTATATTATTTATTCATGAGAACAACATTGTCAAATATTTTCTTAGCAAGAGGTACCTACTTTCAGCTTGAAACCTCTCACAAATAGGTGATATTAAAAGAGTCCTGCTTCATGTTACTATAAGAACAGTTCAATTTTCAAATCAAGTATTGTATTTTTGTTCAGCTTAAATATATATGTATTAAGGCATTATAAAAGTTTATTAAACCTGTAGAAACATTTACAGATGTTCTTAAAATAAAACAAGAAGGCATTATACATGTAAAATCATTTTCAGAATTTATGACAATCTAAAGATTTTGCTTAAAAATTGTAATGTTACAATATTTTGCATATTTTAGGGTCGATTTATCAAGCTCCGTATGGCGCTTGATGCCCCTGTTTCCGCGCGAGCCTTCAGGCTCGCTGGAAACAGAAGTTATGAAGCAGCGGTCTAAAGACCGCTGCTCCATAACTTGTCAGCCTGCTCTGAGGCCGCGGACAGAAATCAACCCGATCGAATACGATCGGGTTGATTGACACCCCCTACAGGGGGCGGCATTGCACCAGCAGTTCACAAGAACTGCTGGTGCAATGATAAATGCCGAAAGCGTATGCTGTCGGCATTTATCGATGTGCAGTGGACATGATATGCTAAATCGTATCATGTCTGCTTGCACTGTCATAAATCTACCCCTTAAGGTGAAATCTCAGGGATGGGACCCTCAAAATGACTGTTGTTCCAAATACCTGATGTAACAAATCACTTTAATTATTTTAATTTATTTACAGTGTCAGTATTGACAGGGGATTTGGTTGCATAGCATAATTGAGTTGTATGTAGTTTATGACATCATACTACTGTTATCTCACAATATCCTTCCTAGGTATAAAAGGTTCTCCTGCTTGGTGAGAAATTGTAGTGCAGACTTCACAGGGCCTGACTGAATGCTGAAAGAAAAAGAACGGAACCCTCCAGCACTGTAAGATCTCTCGCAAGATTCTATGCAGGCAAGTGTTGCTATATCTGTCTAAATGGTGTTCTATGCATTTTAGTAAGTCAAAGGAAGATCAGCTCAGTGCAATATATCCCTGCATGATAGGAGAATTTTGTTAGACTTACACTTTGTGCGTTGTATTTTATATCACTTTACACTTCTGAATGGGTCCTTTCAGTATTGTTACATTTAAAGTTTTTTCTTTATATTTTATGTTTTAATGCATTTTAGATTTAGATCCATCAGTGAATTTACAAATTCCGATTATGGGCCTGATTACAGGTGGCGCGCTAACTTTTTCTTTTGCTCTCACACTAACCGCAATCAAAGTAATCTTTTAATGCGGGTCGGTTACAAGTTGAAAGTAAAAAGTTAGAGGGCGAGCAAAACCCAATGCGCACTAACTTCAGAAGTTGTGACATAGCGACATTGTTAACTTCTTCTTCCCATAGACTTCAATACAGCACGCTGTTCAAAAAACAACATTTATTGACCATGCTCTATCGGGCGGATTGATGTCCGCAGCCTCAGAGACAGCGGACCAGTTAAGGAGCAGCAGCCCTTGATAAATTGGCCCCTAGGTCTTTAAGTGCCCTAATCCGTTGAGCGCAAATTTTGTTTTTGCTTCAGTGGAAGCGTTTACTTGTAATATATATATATATATATATATATATATATATATATACATACACATGTATACATAAATATAAATATACTGTATATATATATATATATATATATATATACATATACATATATATATTTAGACATATATGCATACATAATAGCCCTTCCCGGTTAAAAACCTTTCATATACCATATTCCCTTAATCAAAACTTTTTTATAAGGGTTAAGGGAATATTAATCAAAACTTTTTTATAAGGGTTAATATTTATATAAAATATTTCTTACCAGAAAGTGTATATATACGTAAGTGTAATACTTTATTTTAATGTATTTATGTTGCATTTGATGCAACTTTTTTTTACTTTTTATACTTTAGGCTAGGGGGCCAATTTATCAATGTCTGTCCAACATGATAAGCTGTCTGACAGACATCGCTGAATGCCGACAGAATCGGGTGGATTGATGTCTGCAGCTTCAGAGGCAACGGACCAGTTAAGGAGCAGTGGTCTTAAGGAGGCTCTCGTGGAGACGGGCATCAGGTGCCATTCAGCCCTTGATAAATCGGCCCCTAGGTCTTCAAGTGCCCTTATCCGTTAAGTGCAAATTTTATTTTTGCTTCAGGGGAAGTGTTTACTTGTAATATATGCGCTAGTGAGTGTGGTCACGATATTGCCTCCCAAGCTAACAATAGTGTGCCACTTGTAATATAGCTCTATATTACTAAAAAATTTTTTTGTTACTTTAACAAATTAGAATCATACTTTCCACATTTCTGTGTATCTTTTACAAATGACAACAAATAACACAACTTCAGAAAGTGGGAGGGACAGGGGAGTTCCCAGGGTATGTGTCATAAGTGTGTCTAAAAGAGTGATTTCTGTTCCGACTGCTGTTAGGCATAGAAGATCAATAAGGCCTTATTTGCAGTATATTAGATCTGTGTTTGTAGCCTGTGGTTGCTTGTGTGTTGAGTTTCTGAACCTCTTATTGTGGCAATTACAACTTGAACATACTGGTATGACTTTCTGCTTCCCCTGACTACGATTTTGTAATAACAGTAGAAAATCAATTGCAGATGCAATTGAAAGAATGTACTGGGTAGCACTCAACAGCACAGAGTCAAGTAGATACTACATGTATCATAGGTAGAGAGGCCCTAAGAATAGGGGTAAGATAAAACTTAACATTTATTGGTGATATTAAAAAAGGGGGGTGATACAAATAAAATTACAAACAGTGTGATGGTGACTGAATGAGAACCTGAGATACAATTTCTCTCAGGGGCCTAGGTTTATATATAGTCAGAAAAACCTTGGTGTGTTCTCCAAGGAATGTAACATAAATCAATTGGAGGCAAAATAAACCTTATATCAAATTCGGGTCAATATCAGACCTATATCACATTCATAGATACATTAGCCTCTATTGATACTATGTTCATAAATTAAAAAGTATCAGTGGTGGTAAAATGCCACAGTATTGTGTGTAGGGTGTAAGTTCCTTGAAGAGATTCTTGTGAGAAAAATTATTCCCCAGTGTGTGCTCACGTTATGGGTGAACCCCAGAATATCTATAATACTCCATGAATCAATAATGATACTCTGGTAAAATATTGCATCGTTAACCACTAAATAATATCACCTAATATCCTTAGCAGATGTTCTAGGTAGTGATGGGCTACTGGTATACTATTAGCATATTCTTATATCAACTGAGGTGAAATTCTCATGGGAGAGAATGGTGTCTGAACTGTTCGATTTTTATGAACATATTAATAAAACTATTATTGTTAGGGACCAGAACAATTCTCCCCTTTATAGAGGTATTTACATCTGTACTGCCTCCAGTAACAAAAAACAGTAATAGATAATAGCTGTTATAAATTCGAACAGATGTAAGTAACTGAGTTCCCGTCAGGTAGTGATAAATATTTATTCTGACTCTAGTACGTACGGGGAAAATATAATAAAATGAATTTGTGGTATTTATTGAGTTAAGTACTTAACATCACATGATATAATACCCGGTATTCAGGTCGACATGACCAGTGACCCTCCCCTCACTAGCTATAATATCTGATCCTATTGTGATAGTTGTTCTAAGGACGTAGTTATGTTAATCTTGATCCGTGTAACAATAACGGTATACTGCTTCAAGTAAGCAAGCTGTCTTGTGATCACACACTGCCCTGGTTTAAAAGTTACAGTCACAGGTAAATATAAACTTATTGGAATAAATAATAAGTAAAGGGGTGATAGAATATTCCAATACCCTTGTGTATTCGGTTCAGGCAAATTATAAGATATTGTGTTATAATTAAATGATAGCTGGTATATACTTTCAGGTAACTTGTATGCACCGTTTTTAATGTGCCACTGTTTTTAATATATCACAGATTTTCTTATCATTATTCGGTTCATTATACAAGCTAGCATTGCATTCTATCCGCCACTTATTCGGCGTCAGTATTCACCCGATACCTGATTCACAGGTTTATTATAGGGTATCTTATGCGCCCCCTTATACTTGTATGTACAAAAAGTGTAGTCAGGTGAGATATGGGGTATTTTCCTTGGGATCTGTTTTTTATACAAGTTTGCTGAGAGTTCAAATGTTACATTAAGGTAGGTGAAGCGCTGATATATTTAGGGTCTAGGTAGTTAGATTAGTCTACTGAGTAGAATAGAATAGAATGGCGGGGCCCCCCACCTTTGACAAAGCCGTAAGGCGAAACATGTCAGGGCAGCCGGAGATTCTTTCTCCTTTTTTAACTTAAGCAGCAGTGTGATGTGCTGAATGAATGGCTTATTCGAATTTAATTTAAAACCAGTGTGTTTGTGCGAATGCTTGAATAAGGGCTCACCCGAGCTGTGTATCGCAACTAACACCGCTAGTCAAACAAGTACCCTCTATCATTACCGATTACTAGCTATACCTAGATTAATTACCTGAGTAAGAGTGGGTTATTTAATCACTGGTCTGCTTTATTACAAGTAGAGCGGGGAGCCTAGACTGAAACCGGGGTTGACTCAGTAGACTAATCTAACTACCTAGACCCTAAATATATCAGCGCTTCACCTACCTTAATGTAACATTTGAACTCTCAGCAAACTTGTATAAAAAACAGATCCCAAGGTAAATACCCCATATCTCACCTGACTACACTTTTTGTACATACAAGTATAAGGGGGCGCATAAGATACCCTTTAATAAACCTGTGAATCAGGTATCGGGTGAATACTAACGCCGAATAAGTGGCGGATAGAATGCAATGCTAGCTTGTATAACGAACCGAATAATGATAAGAAAATCTGTGATATATTAAAAACAGTGGCACATTAAAAACGGTGCATACAAGTTACCTGAAAGTATATACCAGCTATCATTTAATTATAACACAATATCTTATAATTTGCCTGAACCGAATACACAAAGGTATTGGAATATTCTATCACCCCTTTACTTTTTATTTATTCCAATAAGTTTATATTTACCTGTAACTGTAACTTTTAAACCAGGGCAGTGTGTGATCACAATAGGATCAGATGTTATAGCTAGTGAGGGGAGGGTCACTGGTCATGTCGACCTGAATACCGGGTATTATATAATGTGATGTTAAGTACTTAACTCAATAAATACCACAAATTAATTTTATTATATTTTCCCCGTACGTACTAGAGTCAGAATACATATTTATCACTACCTGATGAGAACTCAGTTACTTACATCTGTTCGAATTTATAACAGCTATTATCTATTACTGTTTTTTGTTACTGGAGGCAGTACAGATGTAAATACCTCTATAAAGGGGAGAATTGTTCTGGTCCCTAACAATGATAGTTTTATTTATATATTCATAAAAATCGAACAGTTCAGACACCATTCTCTCCCATGAGAATTTCACCTCAGTTGATATAAGAATATGCTAATAGTATACCAGTAGCCCATCACTACCTAGCACATCTGCTAAGGATATTAGGTGATATTATTTAGTGGTTAACAATGCAATATTTTACCAGAGTATCATTATTGATTCATGGAGTATTATAGATATTCTGGGGTTCACCCATAACGTGAGCACACACTGGGGAATAATTTTTCTCACAAGAATCTCTTCAAGGAACTTACACCCTACACACAATACTGTGGCATTTTACCACCACTGATACTTTTTAATTTATGAACATAGTATCAATAGAGGCTAATGTATCTATGAATGTGATATAGGTCTGATATTGACCCGAATTTGATATAAGGTTTATTTTGCCTCCAATTGATTTATGTTACATTCCTTGGAGAACACACCAAGGTTTTTCTGACTATATATAAACCTAGGCCCCTGAGAGAAATTTTATCTCAGGTTCTCATTCAGTCACCATCACACTGTTTGTAATTTTATTTGTATCACCCCCCTTTTTTAATATCACCAATAAATGTTAAGTTTTATCTTACCCCTATTCTTAGGGCCTCTCTACCTATGGTACATGTAGTATCTACTTGACTCTGTGCTGTTGAGTGCTACCCAGTACATTCTTTCAATTGCATCTGCAATTGATTTTCTACTGTCTGTCTCTCCCAGTGTACAGCACCTAAGTCCCGGAGTATATTATTAATAAATGACATATTTCTCCTATTAAACATAGAAATATAACAGAGACACAGCACCAGTAGTGCCGTCGTCTCTTTTTGCTTTCTTTTTTCAATATATGATTTTGTAATAACCCCTTGTTTGTGACTTACTTGGTATTTGACTTTGGCTTGTTTGTGGACTCTGCATTTAATAAATATAAGAAATACAAAGTGCAATGCAATTTGTAAAAGATGTACACAAATATACAAAGTATAACCTTAATTTGTGAAAGTTACACATAAACTGTCAAAGCATAAGCAATCATTGAGCTAGAATTAAGATTTTTGCACCCGTCGGGTTGCATTCGTATTACAAGTTGAAAGTAAACAGTTTTTGCTCTCATGGTAACCTGACTAGCGTAAAAATCTGAATAGATGATTATATATAGGTATAGATATATACAGATATATACAGAAATACATAGGAATATCTGTTTATAAATACAAAGAACATACGGCTAGATTATGAGTTTTGCGTTATGAGTGAAAAAGCAGCGTTATGGGTTATAACACTGCTTTTTCACTACCGCTGCTATTACGAGTCTTGTCAAAAAATCAGTACCGCAAACTTTTTTGGCAGAAACGCAAATTAACTTACGCAATTTGCATAAAGTCTTTTTTCAATGAGACTTCCATAGCAACGATATTACAAGCTTTTCCTGGGAGGCCAAAAAGTGAGCGGTACAGCCTATACCGCAAGATTCACAATGCAATCTAAAGTCAGTAGCTATGAGTTTTACGCTACAAAGCCATAACATAAAACTCATAACTAAAATGCTAAAAAGTACACTAACAGCCATAAACTACCTATTAACCCCTAAATCGAGGCCCTCCCGCATCGCAAACACTAAAATAAAATTATTAACCCCTAATCTGCTGCTCCCGACATCGCCGCCACTATAATAAACACATTAACCCCATAACCACCCCACTCCCGCATCACAAACACTAGTTAAATATTATTAACCCCTAATCTGCCATCGCCCCCAAAATAAAAAAAAACCCTAGCCTAAACTAAACTACCAATAACCTTTAAAAAGGCCTTTTGCAGGGCATTGCCCCAAAGAAATCAGCTCTTTTACCTGTAAAATAAATATAAACAACCCCCCAACAGTAGATCCCACCACCCACACAACCAACCCCCCAAATAAAATCAGAGACAACCCCCCCAAATGTATCTCTTTTTCTGTGCCCAAAACCCTAATCTAAAAATAAAACCCACTCAATAAACCCTTAAAAAAACCTAGCACTAACCCCCAAAGATCCACTTACAGTTTTGGACATCCATCCTAAACGAAGCCGGGAGAAGTCTTCATCCAAGCAGCAAGAAGTCCTCAATGAAGCCGGGAGAAGTCTTCATCCAAGCCGGCAGAAGTGGTCCTCCAGACGGGCAGAAGTCTTCATCCAGACGGTATCTTCTATCTTCATCCATCTGGCGCGGAGCAGCTCCATCTTCAAGACATCCGGCGCAGAGCATCCTCTTCTTTCCACGGCTAACGACAAATGAAGGTTCCTTTAAGTGACGTCATCTAAGTTGGCGGCACTTGAATTCCAATTGTCTGATAGAATTCTATCCTATTCTGTTCCAATCAGCCAATAGAATGCAAGCTCAATCCTATTGGCTGATTGGAAGAGGATGCTCCGCGCCGGATGTCTTGAAGATGGAGCTGCTCCGCTCCGGATGGATGAAGATAGAAGATGCCGTTTGGATGAAGACTTCTGCCTATCTGAAGGACCACTTCTGCCGGCTTGGATGAAGACTTCTCCCGGCTTCATTGAGGACTTCTTGCTGCTTGGATGAAGACTTCTCCCGGCTTCGTTGAGGATGGATGTCCGGTCTTCAAAACTGTAAGTGGATCTTTGGGGGTTAGTGTTAGGTTTTTTAAGGGTTTATTGGGTGGGTTTTATTTTTAGATTAGGGCTTTTGGGCTTGAAAAGAGATAAATGCCCTTTTAAGGGCAATGCCCATCCAAATGCCCTTTTCAGGGCAATGGGGAGCTTAGGTTTTTTTAGTTAGGATTTTATTTGGGGGGTTGGTTGTGTGGGTGGTGGGTTTTACTGGTTGGGGGTTGTTTGTATTTTTTTTTACAGGTAAAAGAGCTGATTTCTTTGGGGCAATGCCCCGCAAAAGGCCCTCTTAAGGGCTATTAGCAGTTTAGTTTAGGCTAGGTTTTTTTTTATTTTGGGGGGGCTTTTAGATTAGGTGTAATTAGTTTAAATATTTGATAATATATTTTTTATTTTGTGTAATTTAGTGTTTTTTTTTGTAATCTAGTTAATTGGATTTAATTAATGTAATTTATTTAATTGTAGTGTAAGGTTAGGTGTTAGTGTAAGACAGGTTAGGTTTTATTTTACAGGTAAATTTGTATTTATTTTAGCTACATAGCTAGTAAATAGTTAATAACTATTTACTAACTATTCTACCTAGTTAAAATAAATACAAACTTGTCTGTAAATTAAAAATAAAACCTAAGATAGCTACAATATAACTATTAGTTATATTGTAGCTAACTTAGGCCTAGATCTGGAGTTTGGCGTTAGCCGTGAAAACCAGTGTTATAGGCTCCTAACGCTGGTTTTAGGCTACCTCCGGTATTTGGAGTCACTCAAAAAAGGGTCTAACGCTCACTTTTCAGCCGCGACTTTCAATACCGCAGATCCCCTTACGTCAATTGCGTATCCTATCTTTTCAATGGGATTTTTCTAACTCCGGTATTTAGAGTCGTGTCTGAAGTGAGCGTTAGAAATCTAATGACAAAACTCCAGCCGCAGAAAAAAGTCAGTAGTTAAGAGCTTTTTGGGCTAACGCCGGTTCATAAAGCTCTTAACTACTGTGCTCTACAGTACACTAACACCCATAAACTACCTATGTACCCCTAAACCGAGGTCCCCCCACATCGCTGCCACTCGATTAAATTTTTTTAACCCCTAATCTGCCGACCGCCACCTACGTTATACTTATGTACCCCTAATCTGCTGCCCCTAACACCGCCGACCCCTGTATTATATTTATTAACCCCTAATCTGCCCCCCACAACGTCGCCGCCAACTACCTACAATAATTAACCCCTAATCTGCCGACCGCAAAGCGCCGCCACCTACATTATAGCTATGTACCCCTAATCTGCTGCCCCTAACACCGCCGACCCCTATATTATATTTATTAACCCCTAATCTGCCCCCCCCCAATGTCGCCTCCACCTGCCTACACTTATTAACCCCTAATCTGCTGAGCGGACCGCACCGCTATTATAATAAAATTATTAACCTCTAATCCGCCTCACTAACCCTATAATAAATAGTATTAACCCCTAATCTGCCCTCCCTAACATCGCCGACACCTAACTTCAAACATTAACCCCTAATCTGCCGACCGGAGATCACTGCTATTCTAATAAATGTATTAACCCCTAAAGCTAAGTCTAACCCTAACACTAACACCCCCCTATGTTAAATATCATTTTAATCTAACAAAATTAATTAACTCTTATTAAATAAATTATTCCTATTTAAAGCTAAATACTTACCTGTAAAATAAATCCTAATATAACTACAATATAAATTATAATTACATTGTAGCTATTTTAGGATTAATATTTATTTTACAGGCAACTTTGTAATTATTTTAACCATGTACAATAGCTATTAAATAGTTAAGAACTATTTAATAGTTACCTAGTTAAAATAATTACAAAATTACCTGTAAAATAAATCCTAACCTAAGTTACAATTAAACCTAACACTATACTATCATTAAATTAATTAAATAAAATACCTACAATTACCTACAATTAAACCTAACACTACACTATCAATAAATTAATTAAATACAATATCTACAAATAACTACAATGAAATAAACTAACTAAAGTACAAAAAATAAAAAAGAACTAAGTTACAAAAAATAAAAAAATATTTACAAACATAAGAAAAATATTACAACAATTTTAAACTAATTACACCTACTCTAAGCCCCCTAATAAAATAACAAAGACCCCCAAAATAAAAAATTTCCCTGCCCTATTCTAAATTACTAAAGTTCAAAGCTCTTTTACCTTACCAGCCCTGAACAGGGCCCTTTGCGGGGCATGCCCCAAGAAGTTCAGCTCTTTTGCCTGTAAAAAAAACCATACAATACCCCCCCCCCAACATTACAACCCACCACCCACATACCCCTAATCTAACCCAAACCCCCCTTAAATAAACCTAACACTAAGCCCCTGAAGATCATCCTACCTTGTCTTCACCTCACCAGGTATCACCGATCCGTCCTGGCTCCAAAATCTTTATCCAGCCCAAGCGGGGGCTGGCGATCCATCATCCGGTGGCTGAAGAGGTCCAGAAGAGGCTCCAAAGTCTTCATCCTATCCGGGAAGAAGAGTAGATCCGGACCGGCAACCATCATCTTCCAAGTGGCATCTTCTATCTTCATCCGATGAGGACCGGCTCCATCCTGAAGACCTCCGACGCGGACCCATCTTCATCCGGCGACGTCCAACTGAAGAATGACGGTTCCTTTAAGGGACGTCATCCAAGATTGCGTCCCTCGAATTCCGATTGGCTGATAGGATTCTATCAGCCAATCGGAATTAAGGTAGGAATATTCTGATTGGCTGATGGAATCAGCCAATCAGAATCAAGTTCAATCCGATTGGCTGATCCGATCAGCCAATCAGATTGAGCTCGCATTCTATTGGCTGATCGGAACAGCCAATAGAATGCGAGCTCAATCTGATTGGCTGATCGGATCAGCCAATCGGATTGAACTTGATTCTGATTGGCTGATTCCATCAGCCAATCAGAATATTCCTACCTTAATTCCGATTGGCTGATAGAATCCTATCAGCCAATCGGAATTCAAGGGACGCCATCTTGGATGACGTCCCTTAAAGGAACCTTCATTCGGCTAGTAGGCGTCGGGAGAAGAGAATGTTCCGCGTCGGATGGAAGATGATGGCTCCCGAAGAAAGAAGATTGAAGATGCCGTTGATAGAAGACTTCATCCGGATCATGGACCTCTTCAGCTCCCGCTTGGATGAAGACTTCAGCCGGATCATGGACCTCTTCAGCCCCCCCGCTTGGGCTTGGATCAGGACATCGGAGGAGCTCTTCAGGACGGATCGGTGAACCTGGTATGGTGAAGATAAGGTAGGAAGATCTTCAGGGGCTTAGTGTTAGGTTTATTTAAGGGGGGTTTGGGTTAGATTAGGGGTATGTGGGTGGTGGGTTGTAATGTTGGGGGGGTATTGTATGTTTTTTTTACAGGCAAAAGAGCTGAACTTCTTGGGGCATGCCCCGCAAAGGGCCCTGTTCAGGTAAAAGAGCTTTGAACTTTTTTAATTTAGAATAGGGTAGGGCATTTTTTTTTGGGGGGGGGCTTTGTTATTTTATTAGGGGGCTTAGAGTAGGTGTAATTAGTTTAAAATTGTTGTAATATTTTTTCTTATATTTGTAGATATTTTTTTATTTTTTGTAACTTAGTTCTTTTTTATTTTTTGTACTTTAGTTAGTTTATTTAATTGTAGTTATTTGTAGATATTGTATTTAATTAATTTATTGATAGTGTAGTGTTAGGTTTAATTGTAGGTAATTGTAGGTATTTTATTTAATTAATTTAATGATAGTATAGTGTTAGGTTTAATTGTAACTTAGGTTAGGATTTATTTTACAGGTAATTTTGTAATTATTTTAACTAGGTAACTATTAAATAGTTCTTAACTATTTAATAGCTATTGTACATGGTTAAAATAATTACAAAGTTGCCTGTAAAATAAATATTAATCCTAAAATAGCTACAATGTAATTATTATTTATATTGTAGCTATATTAGGATTTATTTTACAGGTAAGTATTTAGCTTTAAATAGGAATAATTTATTTAATAAGAGTTAATTAATTTCGTTAGATTAAAATTATATTTAATTTAGGGGGGTGTTAGTGTTAGGGTTAGACTTAGCTTTAGGGGTTAATACATTTATTAGAATAGCAGTGATCTCCGGTCGGCAGATTAGGGGTTAATGTTTGAAGTTAGGTGTCGGCGATGTTAGGGAGGGCAGATTAGGGGTTAATACTATTTATTATAGGGTTAGTGAGGCGGATTAGGGGTTAATAACTTTATTATAGTAGCGGTGCGGTCCGCTCGGCAGATTAGGGGTTAATAAGTGTAGGCAGGTGGAGGCGACATTGTGGGGGGCAGATTAGGGGTTAATAAATATAATATAGGGGTCGGCGGTGTTAGGGGCAGCAGATTAGGGGTACATAGGGATAATGTAAGTAGCGACGGTTTACGGAGCGGAAGATTAGGGGTTAAAAATAATATGCAGGGGTCAGCGATAGCGGGGGCGGCAGAATAGGGGTTAGTAAGTGTAAGGTTAGGGGTGTTTAGACTCGGGGTACATGTTAGGGTGTTAGGTGCAGACGTAGGAAGTGTTTCCCCATAGCAAACAATGGGGCTGCGTTAGGAGCTGAACGCGGCTTTTTTGCAGGTGTTAGGTTTTTTTTCAGCTCAAACAGCACCATTGTTTCCTATGGGGGAATCGTGCACAAGCACGTTTTTGAGGCTGGCCGCGTCCGTAAGCAACTCTGGTATCGAGAGTTGAAGTTGCGTTAAAAATGCTCTACGCTCCTTTTTTGGAGCCTAACGCAGCCTTTATGTGGACTCTCAATACCAGAGTTATTTTTATGGTGCGGCCAGAAAAAAGTCGGCGTTAGCTACGCGGGTCCTTACCGACAAAACTCTAAATCTAGCCGTTAGGGTTTATTTTACAGGTAAGTATTTAGTTTTAATAGGAATTATTTAGTTATTAATAGAAGATTTTATTTAGATTTATTTTAATTACATTAAAGTTAGTGGGTGTTAGGGTTAGGGTTAGACTTAGGGTTAGGGGTTAATAACTTTAGTATAGTGGCGGCGACGTTGGGGGTGGCAGATTAGGG
This sequence comes from Bombina bombina, assembly GCF_027579735.1. NCBI lineage: Eukaryota > Metazoa > Chordata > Amphibia > Anura > Bombinatoridae > Bombina > Bombina bombina. The sequence continues at coordinate 589,081,303 of NC_069502.1, forward strand.
GTTAATAAGTGTAGGTGGGTGGCGGCGACATTGGGGGCGGCAGATTAGGGGTTAATAAGTATAATGTAGGTGGCAGTGACATTGGGGGTGGCAGATTAGGGGTTAATAAGTATAATGTAGGTGTCGGTGGCTGCAGTTTAGGGGCTAATAAGTGTAATGTAGGTGTCGGCGACATTGGGGGCGGAAGATTTGGGGTGTTTAGACTCGGGTAGACTCAGGGTTTATGTTAGGGTGAGTAAAACTAGCTCACCGCAGCACTGGTATTGGAGTGTGGTATGGAGCTCAATTTTGCTTTACGCTGCAATATTGCCTGCTAATGCCAGGTCTTTGTAAACCTGTAATACCAGCGCTGTAGGGAGGTGAGCGGTGACAATAACTTGCAAGTTAGTACCGAGCAGCTCTTACTGCAAAACTCGTAATCTAGCCGAATGGTAACTATACACAAGTAAAAACCCTTATTTGGAACAGTGCATGGTAATCCACATGAACATATGTATATATAACATTAGAAATATTTAATGCATGATCCAGACCCGCAAAAAATAAAATCATAATCACTCATTGGATCCCCAAATATAAATAATTTGCCCTAATAAGCAAAGCATAAATAAAAACCCATACAAATAATACGGACCATCTGACCTAAAAAGACCTAAAGAGTAAACACAGCTGGTCAAATTCTAAACACATTTGTATTCAATAAAAATAATAAAACCCCATAACGCTGAACCACAGACCAAGTCATACCTTTGTAACTAATACTCTCTGTGCCTTCTTATAATACAGATTCATACGGTTGCCGTTGTCAAGGGACACAAGCATAATGGGACTACCCAGAATGAACAAGTCATAGCGGCTGACCAATCTCAGTACCAAAAGAACTTGTGTCAGATGACACACGAACTGTAGCATGGATCAAGGAGGCACACACCTCTTCAAGCGTCACTAACCTCCTCAACCAGGAAACTAAGCTAAGTGTCCCCGTAAAGGGAAAAGATAAAAGGGCAAAGAAAGATAAACGCAATCTAGTAAAGAGTAAATACAGCTATGATAACTTAATTTTAAAGAAAAAATGAATATAGTGACGAGTGAGATGGAAAACAGAATTATAATCAGTCCCAAAACTGAAAATTGTAATATAACTAAACATAATTCTGAATAAATAATAATGAATAAATAATGAGAAAATATCAGATTAAAGCAGTGTGCTATAAAACGGAGAGAAAGGAATCTAAATCCAGATCATAAATGAAGTGATATATAACCTACAATATAATGTGCACTAAAAAATGCCAACTAAGCCTAAGCTTACGGGACAAATTGGTTAGAAGCCAGTTCATATCTACGCCATCAGAGAAGAACTGGTTGGCTAACCATAAAGTGATAGGAATCTTTCCCTGTGGGAACTGTGTGACCTGCAAATTTATGGTTAGAACAAAAGAATTTGCAACTAATGAAGGAAAGGTGTATAAGCGTAAACATTTTATCAATTGTAACACAGAAGTTGTGGTCTATCTTCTTTATTGTTTCTGCCCCAGCTTTTAGGTTGGCAAGACAAAAAGAGCATTAAAAGATAGAATTACTGAACATCGTGACGATGTGAAGTATAAGGTTCAGACCAGCAGTGTAGCAAAACACTTTGAGCAATTTCATAGAAGCAATCCTGACTCTGCGATTCATAGGCACAGATAAGGGTATAACTAATAGCAGAGGGGGTGACAATGATAAAGTCCTTCTGAGAAAGGAATGCAGATGGAAGTATAAGCTAGCCCACCCCTTCTTTGTTCTCAGTCTGTTTGGCTTTGTGAGCTCGCATGATGGTGTGGCTGTGTTAGGGACTCAGGCAATGGAAAGGACCTTGACGTGGTGCCTGAGCTTTCCCATTTGGCCAGATGCAGTAACTAACCTTTCCAGTTGTGATTTTATCTTAGCTGTGAGCTAGCTGGTGAGTGCTGGGTGTTTCTATGTGTTGTATTAGTTTTTGTTTGTAATCCCCCTTGTTTCTTGCACCCATTCCGGACTGGGGTTAACTGCCTGTGGCTCTGGTGACATCACAGCTTTTTTGGAGTGCTATTTAGCACCCAGGGCTGGATGTTGCTGAGTCACAGCATGTGTACCTGGTCCGATCTTGGAGTGCAGTTCCCTTCCATGTTTTGTATTTTCTCTGGGTGATTACATCCACCTGTGCACCCCTTCTTTGTTCTCAGTCTGTTTGGCTTTGTGAGCTCGCATGATGGTGTGGCTGTGTTAGGGACTCAGGCAATGGAAAGGACCTTGACGTGGTGCCTGAGCTTTCCCATTTGGCCAGATGCGGTAACTAACCTTTCCAGTTGTGATTTTATCTTAGCTGTGAGCTAGCTGGTGAGTGCTGGGTGTTTCTATGTGTTGTATTAGTTTTTGTTTGTAATCCCCCTTGTTTCTTGCACCCATTCCGGACTGAAATGTAGAAATGTATATGTATGTATCTCAGTGTTAAATTCCTTTGCCTGACTTTTTTTTAACACCTGAGAACTTCTATCTTTGAGCCTACATAACTTTTGGGGTAGATTACAAGTGGAACGCTAAATTATCGCTCTCCTGCAAATGGGCAAATTTACTCTTTGGGGGCGCACAATGATTAACCAGCCATTACGAGTGGCTGGTTATTGCTACCATGAGCTTGCGGTAGCAATTAGTGCTCCGAATATTAACCAGAGTTTAGATTTCTGGCTAATTTCCAAAAGTGCCCCCCTCAAAATAGAGGACAGTATAGTTTATTAAATAAAAAGTAGCTTTTAAAAAAAAATAAAAAAATGACTGCACTAGGCAGAATTGGGCCTTTAAAGTTGGTGGGAGTGGGATGTTAGAAAACAAAAAGGAACTGTGTGTTCCCATAGACCGCAATGTAAATATATATATATATATATATATTTACAGTATATGCTTATATACATATATATTTATGTGTTAATATGTGTATATACTAGTAGACGATGATAATCCGACACAAAGGTATAGGTAAAATCAATTTCTTTATTCAGCATCAAATGTTAAAAACATTGGAGGAAACAGCATTTCTTTCATGTAATTGGCAAGAGTCCATGAGCTAGTGATGTATGGGATATACATTCCTACCAGGAGGGGCAAAGTTTCCCAAACCTCAAAATGCCTATATATACACCCCCCACCACACCCACAATTCAGTTTTACAAACTTTGCCTCCTATGGAGGTGGTGAAGTAAGTTTGTGCTAGATTTCTACGTTGATATGCGCTTTGCAGCATGCTGAAGCCCGGTTTTCCTCTCAGAGTGCAGTGAATGACAGAGGGATGTGAAGGGAGTATTGCCTATTGAATGCTATGGTCATCCTATCGGGGATCTATTTCATAGGTTCACTGTTATCGGTCGTAGAGATTCTTCTCCTACCTCCCTTTTCAGATTGACGATATACTCTTATTTACCATTACCTCTGCTGATTCTCATTTCAGTACTGGTTTGGCTATCTACTATATGTAGATGAGTGTTTTTTGGTAAGTATGTCTTATTTTATTTATGACACTCTCAGCTATGGTTTGGCACTTTATATGTAAAGTTCTAAATATATTTTTTATACATATATTTGCCATGATTCAGGTTAATCAGTATATTTCCTTCTTAGAGACTGTCAGTTTCATTTTTGGGAAATGCATATGAATAAATATTTTCCTTACCTGAAAATTTTTCAAAGTGACTTTTCTTTTTAAATTGCGGGCTGTTAGGCTCGCGGGTGCAAAAAATGCTAGAATTTATTGCGTCATTTTTGGCACGAGAATTACGTTTGTTGACGTTAATGACATCATTTCCGGCGTCAACTAGAGTTTTCACGTAGTTGCGTCATCTATGACGCTCGTGTTTGTTGCAGACGTTTTTGGCGCCAAAAAATTTGTCAATTGTGGGCGTCATACTTTTGACATTATTTAAGTCTTTGTTTCTTTTTGCTTCTGGTTTCCAGAGGCTTATTCTGTTTGCATTTTTTCCCATTCCTGAAACTGTCATTTAAGGAATTTGATGATTTTGCTTTATATGTTGTTTTTTCTATTACATATTGCAAGATGTCGCAATCTAACCCTGTATCAGAATCTACTTCTGGAATGCTGCTGCCTGATGTCGGTTCTACCAAAGCTAAGTGCATTTGTTGTAAACTTGTGGTAACTGTTCCTCCGGCTGTAGTTTGTGTTAGTTGTCATGATAAACTTTCAAAAGCAGACAATATTTCCATTAGTAGTAGTCCATTACCTGTTGTTGTTCCTTCAACATCTAATGTTCAGGATATTCCTGTTAATGTAAGAGAATTTGTTTCTAATTCTATTCAGAAGGCCCTGTCTGTTATACCACCTTCTAATAAACGTAAAAGGTCTTTTAAAACTTCTCATAAATTAAATGAATTTTTAAATGACCGCCAACATTCTGATTTACCTATTGACACTGACAAATCTTCATATTTATTTAAGATGGAGTTTATTCGTTCATTACTTAAAGAGGCGTTGATTGCATTAGATATGGAGGAGTCTAGTCCTCTTGATATTAAAACCAGTAAACGTTTAAATTTGGTTTTTAAACCTCATGTAGTTATTCCAGAGGTTTTTCCAGTTCCTGATGCTATTTCAGATGTAATTTCTAGAGCATAGAATAGTTTGGGTACTTCATTTACTCCTTCTTTAAGGTTTAAGAGACTGTACCCTTTGCCGGCTGATAGATTGGAGTTTTGGGAAAAAATCCCCAAAGTTGATGGGGCTATCTCTACTCTTGCTAAACGTACTACTATTCCTACGGCAGATAGTACTTCTGTTAAAGATCCTTTAGATAGGAAGCTTGAATCTTTTCTAAGGAAGGCTTATTTATGTTCAGGTAATCTTCTTAGGCCTGCTATTTCTTTGGCTGATGTTACTGCAGCTTCAACTTTTTGGTTGGAGGCTTTAGCGCAACAAGTACCAGATCATAATGTGTATAGCATTGTTAAGCTTCTTCAACATGCTAATAATTTCATTTGTGATGCCATTTTTGATATCTTTAGAATTGATGTCAGGTATATGTCTTTAGCTATTTTAGCTTGAAGAGCTTTATGGCTTAAATCTTGGAATGCAGATATGACTTCTAAGTCAACGTTGCTATCTCTTTCTTTCCAAGGTAATAAATTATTTGGTTCTCAGTTGGATTCTATAATTTCAACTGTCACTGGGGGGAAGGGAGCTTTTTTGCCTCAGGATAAAAAATCTAAGGGTAAATATAGGGCTGAATAAGGAACAGAAGTCTGACCCTTCCCCTAAAGGAACGGCTTCCAATTGGAAGCCTTCTCCAGTCTGGAATAAATCCAAGCCCTTTAGAAAATCAAAACCAGCCCCCAAGTCCGGATGAAGGTGCGGCCCTCATTCCAGCACAGCTGGTAGGGGGCAGGCTACAATTTTTCAAAGATGTTTGGATCAATTCAGTCCAAAATCATTGGATTCAGAACATTGTTTCTCAAGGGAACAGAATAGGTTTCAAGGTAAGACCGTCTGTGAGAAGGTTCTTTCTCTCACGCATTCCAGTGAACCCAGTAAAGGCTCAGGCTTTCCTGAAGTGTGTTTCAGACCTGGAGTCTTCTGGGGTAATTGTGCCAGTTCCATATCTGGAACGGGGTCTGGGGTTTTATTCAAATCGGTTCATTGTACCAAAGAAAGAGAATTCTTTCAGACCAGTTCTGGATCTAAACATTTTGAATCGTTATGTAAGAATACCAACATTCAAGATGGTGACTATAAGACTATTTTGTTCTGCAAGGGCATTATATGTCCACAATAGATTTACAGGATGCTTATCTTCATATTCCAATTCATCCAGATCACTATCAGTTCCTGAGATTCTCTTTTCTAGACAAGCATTACCAATTTGTTGCTCTTCCTTTTGGCCTAGCAACAGCTCCAAGGATCTTCACATAGGTTCTCGGTGCCCTTCTCTCTGTAATAAGAGAGCGGGGTATTGCGGTGTTTCCTTATTTGGACGATATCTTGGTACTTGCTCAGTCTTTACATTCTGCAGAACCTCACACGAATCAACTTGTGTTGTTTCTTCAAGAACATGGTTGGAGGATCAATTTACCAAAAAGTTCCTTGATTCCTCAGACAAGGGTAACCTTTTTAGGATTCCAAATAGATTCAGTATCCATGACTTTGTCTCTAACAGACAAAAGACGTCTGAAATTGGTTTCAGCTTGTCGGAACCTTCAGTCTCAATCATTCCCTTCAGTAGCTATGTGCATGGAAGTTTTAGGTCTCATGACTGCAGCATCGGACGCGATCCCCTTTGCTCGTTTTCACATGAGACCTCTTCAGCTTTGCATGCTGAATCAATGGTGACGGGATTTTACAAAGATATCACAATTAATATCCTTAAATCCCAATGTTCAACACTCTCTGACGTGGTGGTTAAATCACCAGCGTTTAGTTCAAGGGGCCTCTTTTCTTCGTCCAACCTGGACTGTGATTTCAACAGACGCAAGTCTTTCAGGTTGGGGAGCTGTCTGGGGATCTCTGACAGCGCAGGGGGTTTGGAAATCTCAAGAGGCGAGATTACCAATCAATATTTTGGAACTCCGTGTGATTTTAAGAGCTCTTCAGTTCTGGCCTCTTCTGAAGAGAGAATCGTTTATTTGTTTTCAGACAGACAATGTCACAACTGTGGCGTATGTCAATCATCAAGGTGGGACTCACAGTTCTCAGGCTATGAAAGAAGTATCTTGGATACTTGCATGGGCGGAATCCAGCTTCTGTCTAATCACTGCGGTTCATATCCCAGGTATAGACAATTGGGAAGCGGATTATCTCAGTCGCCAGACTTTACATCCGGGAGAATGGTCTCTTCACCCAGATGTGTTTCTTCAGATTGTTCAGATATGGGGGCTTCCAGAAATAGATCTGATGGCTTCTCATCTAAACAGGAAACTTCCCAGGTATCTGTCCAGATCCAGGGATCCTCAGGCGGAAGCAGTGGATGCGTTGTCACTTCCTTGGTATTATCAAACTGCTTATATCTTTCCGCCTCTAGTTCTTCTTCCAAGAGTGATTTCCAAAATCATAATGGAACGTTCTTTTGTACTGCTGGTGGCTCCAGCATGGCCACACAGGTTTTGGTATGCGGATCTTGTTCGAATGTCCAGTCGCCAACCTTGGCCACTTCTGTTAAGGTCAGACCTTCTATCTCAAGGTCCGTTTTTCCATCAGGATCTCAAATCATTAAATTTGAAGGTATGGATATTGAACGCTTAGTGCTTAGTCATAGAGGTTTCTCTGACTCAGTGATCAATACTATGTTGCAGGCTCGTAAATCTGTGTCTATAAAGATTTATTACCGAGTTTGGAAGTCTTACATTTCATGGTGTTCCTCTCATAAGTTCTCTTGGCATTCTTTTAGAATTCCTAAAATTTTAAAGTTTCTTCAGGATGGTTTGGATAAGGGTTTGTCTGCAAGTTCCTTGAAAGGACAAATTTCTGCGCTTTCTGTTCTGTTTCACAGAAAAATTGCTAATCTTCCTGACATTTATTGTTTTGTACAGGCTTTGGTTCGTATCAAGCCTGTTATTAAGTAAATCTCTCCTCCTTGGAGTCTTAATTTGGTTTTGAGAGCTTTACAGGCTCCTCCGTTTGAGCCTATGCTAGAAGAGTTTCTGAATTATCTGCTCTTTCTTGTGAGTCTCCTTTTCTGATTTTTCATCAGGATAAGGCGGTGTTGCGGACTACATTTAAATTTTTACCTAAGGTTGTGAATTCCAACAACATTAGTAGAGAAATTGTTGTCCCTTCGTTGTGTCCTAATCCTAAGAATTCTTTGGAAAATCTTTGCAATCTTTGAATGTGGTAAGAGCTTTGAAATATTATGTTGAAGCTACTAAAGATTTCAGAAAGACTTCTAGTCTATTTGTTATCTTTTCTGATCCTAAGAAAGCTCAGAAAGCTTCTGCTATTTCTTTGGCTTCTTGGTTAAAATTTTTGATTCATCATGCTTATGTGGAGTCGGGTAAATCCCCGCCTCAGAGGATTACGGCTCATTCTACTAGGTCAGTTTCTACTTCCTGGGCTTTTCAGAATGAAGCTTCTGTTGATCAGATTTGCAAAGCAGCAACTTGGTCTTCTTTGCATACTTTTACTAAATTCTACAATTTTGATGTTTTTTTCTTCTTCAGAAGCAGTTTTTGGTAGAAAAGTTCTTCAGGCAGCTGTTTCAGTTTGATTCTTCAGTTTTTTTCATTATTAGATTAAAACTTTTTGATTTGGGTTGTGGATTCTTTTTTCAGCGTAATTGGCTGTCTTTATTTTTATCCCTCCCTCTCTAGTGACTCTTGCGTGGAGTTCCACATCTTGGGTATTTGCTATCCCATACGTCACTAGCTTATGGACTCTTGCCAATTACATGAAAGAAAATATAATTAATGTAAGAACTTACCTGATAAATTTATTTCTTTCATATTGGCAAGAGTTCATGAGGCCCACCCTTTTTGTGGTGGTTATGATTTTTTGTATAAAGCACAATTATTCAATTCCTTGTTGATGCTTTTGCTCCTTTCTTATCACCCCACTTCTTGGCTATTCATTAAACAGAATTGTGGGTGGGGTGGGGGGTGTATTTATAGGCATTTTGAGGTTTGGGAAACTTTGCTGGTAGGAATGTATATCCCATACGTCACTAGCTCATGGACTCTTGCCAATATGAAAGAAATTAATTCATCAGGTAAGTTCTTACATAAATTATGTTATTCTGTCAAAAGGACTGGCATTAACGGGTGTAGCACTGAAGGGCTTACGCGTTTCGGATTTACATCCGTAGTCATAGCCTACAGTGCTAAACCCCATGCCTGTTTAAAAACCATATAAACAATCATGATAGGTTAAAAGAAACACACACCTCCATGAATCAACCCAATCATGACAGTTAACACTATTACACCCTCAAATGTCAATCACATGCACAGAGACTTAGACAATACATAATCAAGATCTTGTCAATGCTGTGGCATTAAAACAAATATAAGGATTATGGATATAATGTGAATATAGACATAGTAACAACCATGGGAACAAAACAAATGTACAAGTAAACATGCAAGTATGTTTTTAGGTGGCATATATACACATCCTAATATGCAAATTAGTATAGCATTATGTCATTATTGTAGCAGCCATACCCAGTGATAAAAAGGGGGGGTCTTAAGATATGTTATACAAATACAGAGTATTATAGTCACAAACAAAGGTCTTAGAATATGGGTGAATATGACTAAAGACATTGACATTTCACAGTATGAAAATATATATATATATATATATATATATATATATATATATATATATATATATATACTGCCTAATTGATATACTTATGAGCCTATAGATGGCTTGTTAATTGTCATCCTACAATATACACTGGACACAATAAGAGCCTGTGGATTACTTGAAAGTTATCATCATACAGTATACATCCTATATACTATGGTCATACAAGTCAAATGAATAAAGGAATGCATAGCATCATCTGCTTATTCTCACTACTGCTCAAACTCCAATATTCAAATATTATTTAAATATATTCATAATGGTGTCGTAACTTTATTCCCAATGATTCATGACATCATATTTGGAATTCAGGCCATTAGGTACTCGTGTACCCAGTGTAAAAATCCAGTAAGCTTTGTTTTTTTGCCAATATTAGGTCAATATTTCCTCCCCTCTTAGGTTTATGTATCTTTTCTATGGCACACCAAGTAAAGCTCATTAAACTGCCCTTGTGGAAGACACCAAAATGTTGTATTACACACACACCCAGTGCTACGGCACTCTGAGACTATTCTACTTCATAACTAGCTACATCAACAGTTACTGGGTTTCTCATCTTTAACAATATGTGTATATACACATATTAACACATACATATATATGTATATATTGATATATATACTGTATATTTAAAAAATGCTGCCCATCGCTGCACTACTTACCCCCTTCGCTGTGTGAGGTTCTGATGCCGTCTCTGGCGGCATCAGAACTGGACTCTCCTAGGAGCCTATGGAAGTGCTCTCCTGTGAGTGCAATGCTGTCTAGCAATGCAAGTGCAAACTAGCATTTGCATTGCAATTTACTTGTTATTTCAGCTCACACTATCATGCACTGGTATTACAGACTGGAGCACACAAGCAATATTTATCACTCCACTTGTAATCTAACCCTTTGTGTGCAATATTTTTTTAAAATAATTTTTATTAGGTTGTGTTATTATGAATGCAATAGTTCTTTGTAATGTATTTCAATCGGCGAGATTACGAGTTTGGCGTTAACAGGGGTGCGGGGCTAACAAGGCTTTTTTTTCTAACGCTACCTTAAGCCAACGCTGGTATTACAGGTTTTTTTAAACCTGTTGTTAGCCGCAAAAAGGTGATCGTAGAGCAGAATTTAGCTCTACATCTCACCTCAATACCAGCGTTGCTTACTGTAGCGGTAAACTGGCTAAACGTGCTCATGCACAATTTCCCCATAGGAAACAATGTGGCTGAGCTGGCTGGAAAAAAAACCTAACACCTGCAAAAAAGCAGGGTCCAGCTTCTAACGCAGACCCATTGTTTCTTATGGGGAAATAAAAAATATGTCTGCACCTAACACCCTAACATGAACCCTGAGTCTAAACACCCCTAATCTTACACTTATTAACCCCTAATCTGCTGACATCGCTGACACCTACATTATATTATTAACCCCTAATCTGCCGCTCCGGACACCGCCGCCACCTACATTATCCCTATGAACCCCTAATATATTGCCCCCAACATCGCCGCCACCTATATTATAGTTATAAACCCCTAATCTGCCGCCCCCAATGTCGCAGCCACCTACCTACATTTATTAACCCCTAATCTTCCGACCCCAACGTCGCCGCTACTATAATAAATGTATTAACCCCTAAACCTAAGTCTAACCCTAAGTCTAACCCCCCCTAACAAATATAATTTAAATTAAACTAAATGAATTTAACATAATTAAATAAATTAATTCTATTTAAAACTAAATACTTACCGATAAAATAAACCCTAAGATAGCTACAATATAACTAATAGTTACATTGTAGCTAGCTTAGGATTTATATTTATTTTACAGGCGACTTTGTATTTATTTTAACTAGGTACAATAGTTAATACATAGTTATTAACTATTTAATAACTACCTAGCTAAAAAAAAGTACAAAATTACCTGGAAAATAAATCCTAACCTAAGTTACAATTACACCTAACACTACACTATCATTAAATAAATTACCTAAACTACCTACAATTAATTACAATTAAATTTAATAAACTAAATTATGAAAAAAAAAAAACACTAAATTACAAAAAAAAAAGAATTACAATAATTTTAAACTAATTACACCTAATCTAATCCCCCTAATAAAATAAAAAAGCCCCCCAAAATAATAAAATTTCCCTACCCTATACTAAATTACAAATAGCCCTTAAAAGGGCTTTTTGCAGGGCATTGCCCCAAAGTAATCGGCTCTTTTTACCTGAAAAAGAAAAATACAATACCCCCCCAACATTAAAACCCACCACCCACACACCCCTACTATAAAACCCACCCAATCCCCCCTTAAAAAAACCTAACTCTAACCCTTGAAGATCTCCCTACCTTGAGCCGTCTTCACCCAGCCGGGCACAAGTGGTCCTCCATACGGCAGAAGTCTTCATCCGATCGGACGTCATCCAGGCTACATCTTCTATCTTCATCCTTCCGGAGTGGAGCCATCTTCTACCCAGCCGATGCGGAGCCATCCTCTTCAAACAACGTCCTAACGAAGAATGAAGGTTCCTTTAAGGGACGTCATCCAAGATGGCGTCCCTTGAATTCCGATTGGCTGATAGGATTCTATCAGCCAATCGGAATTAAGGTAGGAAAAATCCTATTGGCTGATGCAATCAGCCAATAGGATTGAGCTGCATTCTATTGGCTGCTCCAACCAGCCAATAGAATGCAAACTCAATCCTATTGGCTGATTGCATCAGCCAATAGGATTTTTCCTACCTTAATTCCGATTGGCTGATAGAATCCTATCAGCCAATTGGAATTCAAGGGACACCATCTTGGATGACGTCATTTAAAGGAACCTTCATTCTTCGTTAGGACGTCATTTGAAGAGGATGGCTCCACGTCAGCTAGATAGAAGATGGCTCCGCTCTGGAAGGATGAAGATAAAAGATGCAGCTTGGATGAAGCCTTCTAGCGTCTGGAGGACCTCTTCTGCCCCGATCAGATGAAGACTTCTGCCGTATGGAGGACCACTTGTGCCCGGCTGGGTGAAGACAGCTCAAGGTAGAGAGATCTTCAGGGGTTAGAATTAGGTTTTTTAAGGGGGGATTGAGTGGGTTTTAGAGTAGGGGTGTGTGGGTGGTGGGTTTTAATGTTGGGAGGGTATTTTAGTTTTCTTTTTCAGGTAAAAGAGCTGATTACTTTGGGACAATGCCCCGCAAAAGGCCCTTTTAAGGGCTATTTGTAATTTAGTATAGGGTAGGGAAATTTTATTATTTTGGGGGGCTTTTTTAATTTATTAGGGGGATTAGGTGTAATTAGTTTAAAATTCTTTAGTGTTTTTTTCTCTCCGTAATTTAGTTTATTGAATTTAATTGTAATTAATTGTAGGAAGAGAAGGTAATTTATTTAATGATAATGTAGTGTTAGGTGTAATTGTAACTTAGGTTAGGATTTATTTTCCAGGTAATTTTGTACTTATTTTAGCTAGGTAGTTATTAAATAGTTAATAACTATTTAATAACTATTGTACGTAGTTAAAATAAATACAAAGTTGCCTGTAAAATAAATATAAATCCTAAACTAGCTACAATGTAACTATTAGTTATATTGTAGCAAGCTTAGGGTTTATTTTATCGGTAAGTATTTAGGTTTAAATATAATTTATGTATTTAATTATGTTAAATTAATTTAGTTTAATTTAAATTATATTTAAGTTAGGGGGGGTTAGAGTTAGTGTTAGACTTAGGTTTAGGGGTTAATAAATTTATTATAGTAGCGGCGATGTTGGAGGTGGCAGATTAGGGGTTAATAAATGTAAGTAGGTGTCGGCGATGTTAGGTACGGCAGATTAGGGGTTAATAAAATGTAACTAGTGTTTGCGAGGCGGGAGTGGGGCGGTGTAGGGGTTAATACATTTATTAAAGTGGCGGCGATGTCCGGTCGGCAGATTAGGGGTTAATAATTGTAGGTAGGTGGCGGCGATGTTAGGGGCTGCAGATTAGGGGTTCATAGGTATAATGTAGGTGGCGGCGATGTCTGGTCGGCAGATTAGTGATTAAAATATTTTATTATAGTGTTTGCAGTGTGGGGGGCCTCGGTTTAGGGGTTAATAGGTAGTTTATGGGTATTAGTGTACTTTGTAGCACTTTAGTTAAGAGTTTTATGTTGTGGCGTTAGCCCATAAAACTCTTAACTACTTACTTTTAAATGCGGTAGGAGTATTGACAGGAGAGGGTCTATCGCTCACTTCTTCCAAGACTCGTAATACCAGCGTTAGGCAAATCCCATTAAAAAGATAGGATACGCAATTGACGTAAGGGGATTTGCGTTAGCCTTGAGTCGCGGAAGAAAAGTGAGCGATGAGCCTCTACCTGTCAGACTCGTAATACCAGCGTTAGGTAAAAAGCAGCGTTGGGACCTCTCAATGCTTCTTTTTAAGGCTAACGCCAAACTCGTAATCTCGCTGAATGTGTTTTATACATCATTTTATTTTTGCAAAACAGTAAACCAGAGTTCTGAAGTTGTGTCGTGGTAATGATTCAAGCATTTACTTTAAACTCTTATATGAGCGGTAAGACCGATGATGGCAAAACCTTGCGATATACCCCTTATCGCTCGGGCGCAAATGTTTGCGCTCCACTTGTAATCTAGCCCTTTAAGTTTTTTTTAGTGTGTGTTGCTTTAATAGTATCAAATTGACCTGTGAAACCCACAACTATATTGCGGGCATTTATTTTAATCATAAGTATCTTACTTACAGTACTCTTCAGTGTGCTGGGTAATTAACTTTACCATGCGGAGATAACAAGATGTTGTTTACCTCTTAAGCAGTTTGCAAATGCACATCTTGGATAATAGCTGAAATTAATTAAATGAGATGCAGGCCGGCCAGTGATTATCTTAGCTTAGTAACACCTGTATTTTCTTGCAGATATAACAATATAATACACAACAGTCTATTTCTATTTATGGACTTTACTGGAAGAAAGCATTGATAAAGCCCTTGTGTTGTGTAATTACAGATTCTGTTCTCCAAAAAAATGACTATGATGATGACTGCTATTTCTTTTTATAGTAGGACGTTTACAATTAATTGAGTAATTTCCTGCTTCGATTTTTTAATATGGTTTATGCTGTAGATATAGAGCACTTGTAAATATCTGTAGCTACTACATACAACTTCCATTGCTTTTCATGATTTTCACCATTATTAAAGTTGTCTAATTTACGAGCCAAGGTTGTCCTATTAAAAAGGTGAAGGAAGTCCATTGTATCCTGCGGCTTTAACATGCTTAAAGGGATACTAAGCCCAAATTGTTTTCTTTCATGATTCAGCTAGAGCATTCAATTTTAAGCAACTTTCCAATTTACTCCTATTATTCATTTTTCTTTGTTCTCTTGCCATCTTTATATAAAAAGCAGGAATTGAAAGTCCAGGAGCCGGCCCATTTTTGGTTCAGAGCCTGGGTTATGCTTGCGTATTGGTTGGCTAAATGTACCTACCAATATGCAAGCGCTCTCCAGGGTGCTGAACCTAAAATGGGCTGGCTTCTAAGCTTTACATTCCTGCTTTTTAAATAAAGATAGCAAGAGAACGAAGAAAATTTGATAATAGGAGTAAATTACTAAGGGCTTGTTTCCATTGAGGTGGTAAAGTGTGAAAAATGGTTGTAACTTAAAAAAATCTCCATAGACTTTAAAGAGATAATGTTTTTATCACCTGTTTCCCCACTTTACCACCTTAATGGAAACAAGCCCTAAGTTGCTTAAAATTGCATGCTCTATCCAAGTCATTAAAGAAAAAAATTAGGTTTAGTATCCCTTTAAAACAACATTACTTTTTAATGCTATATTATTGCAGAATGCACATGTATAAGGGATGAGTTGTAGATATTTCAATCTATTAGAAAACATGTTGGTTTTGTTCCCTTGGACAGCATAAACTCCAATAAAATTTAAAAATTCAGCAGCCGTATCTCAATATGTCAGAAACCCTTTGTAATGAAGTTTTCAAAGGAAACAAAAAAAATACTTTGACCTATTTTGTGCAGAATGTTGATTTTTCAAATGTCTTTTTTCACGTGAAAGACTTTAACATAGCCAAAACTTTTATTTCAACATACATAATGGCAGTAATTTTTGCACTTTTTTTTATTATTTATGATGATGTTTTTACACATCCTCAATGCAAATTTATACAAACACTTTCTAATGTTTAGGGAAAAAAATAGTTTAAAAAAAAGAGTTCTGAAATATTAAACATTGACTACAAGTGACGCGCTAATTATATCACAGGATGTGATAAGAAATATCGCTGGATTGCACTAACATTAGCGTGTGACTTGATATTACAAATCCTTGGTAAAACTGATTTACTAGAGAAGGATTAGTGTGGGCAACATTTCTCTAATGCAACCTAAATTTTCAAAGGATATCGAGACTGTGCTAAATAGCGCTCATATGTCAAGCTGAATGCTATAGGTTGTGCTTGAGCAAAATAGCCAAAACTTCACTGGAATATTTAGGGAGATGAGATCTAATCTATATCTGTATATATTCATAGAGATATATAGATATAGATATATATTTTACAAAAAAAGTTATATTTATATATATACTGTGTATATATATATATATATATATATATATATATATATATATATATATATATATATATATATATATATATATATATATATAGCAGATAGAAGACAGCACTCACTGCTCTTAAATGCAGAGAAAGATTTATTGCAGTGACGTTTCGGGGAATACTCCCCTTCCTCAGACCAATGCAGAATACAGTGAGCCAAACATTTATACACATACCTGAACCCCCCCCCCCCCGTGAGAAAAAACACCTAAGATAGTTGCTAGGCAACACATACTTGGCAAGTAAACATGAAAAAAAAGTGTGCAAAGTAAAACAATCAAATGACTGGCTACACACTTGCAGATACAAACATACAGTATATGTATACAAATACAAAATGTCCTTTCTGTCAGCATCAGGATAGTATAAGCTAAGTTACACATATTTATGGATCCTTATGTACATCAAACTGTAGAATAAACGTACTGGGAAATCTGGCAGTAGGAGCCTGTAAATGTTGCCGTATGACACATAACAACCAATTAACCCCGGTCTCTGTGTGACAGTAATTGAACAATCTAAAGATGTACAATATCAATTGTTAAATTGGAACATAAAATGCAGTGGTTATGTTCAGCGGTCTTAACATAATATAGATGTACAAACCATATACAACAAGTGTCATTTTAAGGTATACACACAGAAATAAAGGCGTGCACACAATAATGTCCTATCAGATATCGGCAGGCTCGCGTTAGTGAAGTCTCAAATGTCTACGTCCTTGTGTGAACATAGTGTGTTACTAAGGACTAGATGTTAGGGTCACGCACAATAAAGCATGTACTATACTCCGGTCTGTGGGGACCATAATTCAGAGACCAAAAAGGTATCCAATATATTAATCAATCTATACTGGTAGCGGTAATGTCCAGCATATATCTGGTATACATATCGTATAGCCAATGATCAACATGGGGTGTACACAAGGGTCTACATACAAATGGGCATCAACTGTCCTATCAGTAACGGACCTCGAACAGCACAAATGGCCCGTTGTTGGAGAGGGGTGTCCGCGCCCTGTGTCCAGGGGTCTAAGGCCTGTGTAGATCATAAGTGTAAATCCCGCCCCATAGAATCCCAGGTAGTTGCCTGATTGGTTAATGCAGGCCAGCCCCTATAGTGATCCAGACTGCAAGCGATCTCAGAAACTCAGTATCGCTAATTGGTATTTGGGGACATCAATTTCAGTGGAATACATAGCACTTGGATATGATTGACAACCTCAATATAGAAAGTGATCTAAGGCAATCCATACTGCTAATAGGTGAATAAGGACTTCAAAAGGTTAGGGTATATTAATGTAAACACAACTTGTCTGACCAACTGGTTAATAATTGCTCTTATTGCAAGGCCACAAATGCATACTTTACACCATATGGATGTGTATGGGTTAACTGGCTGACAGATGTTCAGGGACCTATAAAATGTGTAAGAGACATAATATGTCGCCGGATATGATCGGGGGATACAAGGGGGAAGACCTACCATTAGTATTAACGGTTAATAACGCACATGTGGGAAAATAGTGTAGGGAAAATATTCAGCTACTAAAAGTGTCAGACACCAGATAGGCTGTCGCGGACAGGCCCCTAAGGGGGCAGATCCAAATAACCAATGAGTAGTCAAGATATGATCCTATGGGGGCTATGTTGAGAGTGGATGACTATAATCACATACTAATCGTCAGGAGAGTGTCAATATTAAGGAGACAAAATCCCTCAACAACCAGGCAAGTCTGTTGAGAGGGTAGAACCTGATAGCACAAAATAATATAGTCCCTACCTAGCCTAAACGTATAACCCCCAGTCTCTATGAGGATCCTAGACCTGGGACACAAAACCACAGCGATAGAGAGGTACACAGGGCTAGAGTACAGTTAAGGGTTAATACAAGCCATCTAGTACTCTAATACATCATTAAAATCATGGAAAATAAGGTATAACATAAAATCATACAGCAGTCCCTGAGAGTAACACATATAAAGATTGTCAATTGTTAAAATTGATATTAAAGGATATTAAAACCGAGGCATAGCCTGGCTTTATAAAGGGAACAACTCACAACAAGTTCAAAGAAAGCAGTGTCAGTCTATACCCATGTTGAGGCCTCTTGGGTGGATAGTACCTAATTTGTATATCCATTCAGCTTCCTTCATCAGAAGCAGCTTACCCCCATCACCTCCACGAGTTAAAGGAGGGACATGATTAATTTGGGTAAACCTCAAGTCTGCAACTGTATGGCCTTGTTCCATAAAGTGCCTTGCCACCGGCTGATCACTGGTACCCTTGTCTATGGCAGTGCGGATGGCACATCTGTGATTTGCCATCCATTTCTTAATGTCATCTGTAGTTTTACCAATATAAAACAGGCCACAGTTGCAATTGAGCATGTACACAACGTATTTTGTGGAACAAGTGAGGTAGTGTTTAATGTTAAACCTTTCGTTAGTGTGTGGATGTCGAAACTGAGTGCCTGGAGCATTGCATTGCAAGTCACACAGCTCGGGCATTTAAAGGACCCCTTCTTGGTACTGGTAATTACCTTACTGTAGCTTCCAACAGGATCGGTCTTCATTAGTATATCTTTCAGATTTCTGCCTCTCTTATAGGTGATCCTGGGTGGTCCATAGTTGTTGTAGGGGAGCGACTCATCAGACTCCACGATGTCCCACTTGGCTCTGAGGGTGGTCCCAAGTGTCCTAGTCAAAGGGTTGTAGGAGGTGACAAAATTGATCCTCTTCTGTGTGTTCCTCTTGTTAGTGTGCACAGAATTCAGGTCAGATCTAGCATCTTTGATCAGTGCCTTGTTATAGCCCCTAGCTATGAAGTGATTCTCCATTTCAGTCAGCTGGGCCTCCCTCAGTAGCTCTGACATGTTGTTCCTTAGTACTCTCAACATCTGTGCTCGTGGGATAGCTTTAATTAAAGATTTTGGATGATAGCTGGACGAATGTAGCAGAGTGTTGAAGTCTGTCTCTTTCTTAAAGAGTGTGGTCCCCAGACCAGTCTCTTCCTTAAATATCTTGAGATCTAGGAAATCCACCTCTGTATAGCTTGCAACAGCCTTCAGTTGTACTTGCCCTCCAATGTTATTAAGTTCGTTGACCCATTCATGAAAAGTTTCCAAGGTACCATGCCAAATGACTATTATATCATCAATATATCTATTGTAAAACTTCACTTGGCTGTGGTCATAGACTTTAAATACCTCCATTTCAACATATTCCATGTACAGGTTAGCAAAGGCCGGTGCCATGTCTGAGCCCATTGCTGTGCCCATAAGTTGTAGAAAAAAGTTATTTTCAAACTTGAAGTAATTCAATGTAAGGCATAAGGTGAGAAGATCAATGATAAAATCAGTGGGCGGTCCCACATTATACCCTAACCTTTTGAAGTCCCTATTCACTTATTAGCAGTATGGATTGCCTTAGATTACTTTCTATATTGAGGTTGTCCATCTGTCATGATCCGGTGTACATGCACTCAGGAAACAGACCCTCGGGGCAGTGGTAGGGATTTGAAGACACCGACCCCTGACCCGGGGAAGAGTATCCTGGACGTGGATAAATGATATTCTGTGATTCATAGTTGCTAGAAGTTATTGAAGAATTAATGGAGGGTGCAATATTTGTTTACAATATATTATGGCTTCACTGTGAGTTATAATTAGTTAACAGGAGTAGCTGCAGGATTCAATGAGAGAAATATATAGCAATGTTCAGGCTCCAAAGTAAACAGGTAGAAGTTTGATACTTAGATGCAAACTAAGGTTTGTTGTAGGTTCACAGTACATAATGTTTTATAAGGTTGTATGTCAGGGTTAAACACAGCAGCACAAGTGATAAACAGGTTGCAAATCCTAGGCATTAATTACTGTTTTGTGCATATATATGCAAACCAAGGTTTGTTGCAGGTTCACAGTTCATAATATTATGTAGAGCTGTATATCAGTATAAGCAGAGTAACACAAATGAGACAAGTTGTAAGTCTTAGGCATTAATTACTGTTTTGTGCATTTATATGCAAACCAAGGTTTGTTGCAGGTTCACAGTTCATTATATTATGTAAAGCTGTATATCAGTATAGTCAGAGCAGCACAAGTGATAGACAAGTTACAAGTCTCAGGCATTAATTACTGTTTGATCAAACTAGGTTTGTTGCAGGTTATTTCAGCAATGACAACTAGAAGCACAGAAATAGTTATAAAGTTCTGAGTAAGATGATGTTATTGTAATTAGAGAGTGATGGTAAGCAAAAGCATAGTTGATTTCTAATAAAGTTCAGAGATTGTTAAGTTGCTGTGTCCAGGAAACAGAATGGAGATATTTTTGATACTTGCGGTTTGATGATATTTAGCATAGGTAAAAGAAATTGCTGTATCTTGGAATAGTTGGTAAGTTCAAGCAGGAAACTGACACAAGCCTCTGTTGTTCAGGATCACACTTCAATGTTAATGCAAAGCACATTAGACCTGAGAAGGCTTAAAAAGAGGCTGAGGTAATCAGGTGCATGAATGATTAATCAGGCAGGCAAGCAAGCTGAATGTGAATACTGCCCAAATGCAGCAGTCAGAGAAGGAAGTCTTAAAGGGATAGTGACATTAGGCTGAGATATGTTACACCATCATATCCAAGTTCTATGTATTCCACTGAAATTGAGGTCCCCAAATACTAATTAGCGATACTGAGTTTCTGAGATCGCTTGCGCTCCTGATCACTATAGGGGCTGCCCTGCATTAACCAATCAGGCAACTACCTGGGATTCTATGGGGCGGACTTTACACTTATGATCTACACGGGCCTTAGACCCTTGGAAACAGGATGCGGACACCCCACACCCACAACGGGCAATTTGTGCTGTTCGAAGCCCACTACTGTTAGGACAGTTGATGCCCATTTGTATGTAGACCCCTGTGTACACCCCATGTTGGTCGTTGGCTATACGTTATGTATACCAGGTATACTAGGTATATACGCAGACATTTGAGACTTCGCTAACGCTAGCCTGCCGTTATCTGATAGGACATTATTGTTTGCACACCTTTATTTCTGTGTGTATACCTTAAGCTGACACTCGTTGTATATGGTTTGTACATCTAGATTATGTTAAGACCGCTGAACATAACCACTGCGTTTTATGTTCCAATTTAACAATTGATATTGCACATCTTTAGATTGTTCAATTACTGTCACACAGAGACTGGGGTTAATTGGTTGTTATGTGTCATACGGCAATATTTACAGGCACCTACCACCAGATTTCCCACTACGTTTATTCTACAGTTTGATGTACATAAGGATCCATAAATATGTGTAACTTAGCTTATACAGGTGGCCCTCAGTTTACAACGGTTCAATTTACACCGTTTCAGAATAGCAACCTTTTCTTTCCAGTCATGTGACTGCTATTGAAAAGCATTGAGAAGCAGTGCATTAATTAAAATAGCCAGTAGGTGGAGCTGTACGCTTGTGTTGCAGCAAAGCCAAACAAGCTGAAAATAATCAGTTTAACCAGACCTGAGCTATCGAGCAGATTTCAAAGGAACAAGATCTTCCTGTCTATAAATCAGTCCAGATTGGAATGCATAGAAATAACTGTTTGCAGAAAAAATGCAAGTGAAGTCTGTGTTGTGTGATTATTTTATTAGGTTTATAATGCTTTTTAGCAAATGTTTTTGTTTATTTAACTTAGTTTAATTATATATTCTGTGTTGTGTGATTATTTTATTAGGTAAAAAATAACACTTATTCCTCATACACAGTGCTTACATTTTCACAGGTAAAATAGCCTGTTATGGTGCACACCCTTAATTAATCAATTTATACAACACTATAAGAGAAGAAAAAAAAGCCTCAATCTAATATTAGGCCTTTAAAAAGACAGGGAATACAGCACTCTTTATATTTATATAAAGCACATATTTATTGTTACACAATTCCATTTCCAGAACTGAAACAAATCAAGCAAATATTGGTAAAGCTGAACAAATATACATATATATATACAAAGTATCAAGTACTCACACATTGCATTCATTCAACATACATACTGAAACACACTATACATCAGCATTGAAATCTATACCTAATCACAAAAATCTTATGTGGCCACAATGACTAGGAAATAACAGCGCTGTTACTTTAAGAAAAAAATCTTTGCAAAGATAATAAAAAACTGCAAACAGTCCATTTCCAAAAAGTAATAATATAGTAGTGTCAAATAGTAACTTTATGTTGTTTAAGTCAAAATAGGTCTCCAAGCATTTGTGTCAGGAAAAGCGCAAGCAGGATAATAAGCAGAAAATAAGCATATAAATGTCCAGCTCCTTATTGCAATGCTTTTTAAGCCTTATAATAAGCGTTAATATGAAAAGCAGGCAAGCAGGTTACTGAGCAGGAGATAAGCAGTGCATATGTATGTCCAGTTCCTTATTGCAATGCTTCTTAAGCTTTATGGTGTATATATTGTGAATATAGGGATTGTTATCTTCCGCAACTGGGCTTCACAGGAATTTACCACAATGTTTCTCATAACATGGTATGATATTACCTGAAACCTCCAGCCCGGAGGTTTCAGGTAAAGAAAAAATTAGGGTTTAGTGTCCCTTTAAGTTTTTTTTTTTTAAAAAAAATTGTTTCGGCAATTTAGTTAATTGTTTTTTCTGATCCGTTTGTTTATTCAGATCCCTTCTTTATTCATATGCATTATTCTATTCTGAAGTTTAGCATATGAATAAAGAATGGATCAGAAAAAACAAAAGGATCCAAAAAAATGATTTAATTTAACATAACTAATTTGCTGGTGATTGCTGAAACAAAATTATCTAAAACCGCCACCACCACCCACATCTTCAACACTACCTAAACCTATTAACCCCTAAACCTGCACCCCCCACATCGCTGACACTAACTAAATCACTAATAAAGCTATTAACCCCTATACCGCTGTTCCTCAACATCGCCAACAATAACTAAACCTATTAACCCCTAAACCGCACCCCCCACATCGCCAACACTACCTAAACATATTAACCCCTAAACCGCACCCCCCCACATCGCAGACACAAACTAAATAACTAATAAAGCTATTAACCCCTAAACCGCTATTACCCGACATCGCCGACACTAACTAAACCTATTAATCCCTAAACAGCACCCCCCACATCGCCAACACTTCTTAAACCTATTAATCCCTAAACCGCAGTTCCCAAACATCGCAAACACTAACTAAACCTATTAAAACCTAAACCGCTGTTCCCAAACATCGCAGACACTAACTAAACCTTTTAACCCCTAAACCGCCGTTCCCAAACATCGCCAACACTAACTAAACCTATTCACCCCTAAACCGCCATCCCCCACATCGCAACAACCTAAATTAAACTATATTTTTAACCCCTAAACCTATTATTAACCCTAAAATCAGCCAATAGGATTAAAGCTGCTCTAATTCCTATTGGCTGATTTAAAATTTTCAGACAATAGGAATGCAATGGTACCCCCAATATAAAAGGGGTACCTTGCATTGAATCCTTAGTGTACGGCGGACGATTGTATGATGAGGACCTCCAAGTCAGACCGATGGTACTCTAACTGGACCTCCGCCTCCACGCATCGACCGTTCCGCCTCCGCAGGGATGAAGAAGATGGCAGTCCCGTGATGGATGAAGATGGAGCCGCCTGGATGATGATGCTTTGCTGCTGGGATAAAGATCTTTCGCCGGACTTCAGTACTTGAGTACGGATTTTGGGGTTAGTGTTAGTTTTTTTTTTTTTTTTTTGGGGTGTTTTTTTTTAGATTAGTTATTTAATGGGCAGTAAAAAAGCTGAATACCCTTTTAACGGCAGTAAAAGAGCTTAATGCCTTTTTAAGGGCAATGCCCATACAAATGCCCTTTTCAGGGCTATTGGTAGATTAGGTTTTTTTTACTTAGGTTTTTTATTTTGTGGGTTGGAGGGGGTGGGGGTTTGCAATGTTAGGTGGTGTTTGTTTTTATTTTTTAGCAAAAGAGCTGTTATCTTTAGGGCAATGCCCTACAAAAGGCCCTTTTAAAGGCTATTGGTAGTTTATTATAGATTAGGGATTTTTTATTTTTGGGGTGTTTTTTTTTTTTAACGGGGTATTAGAATAGGAATAATTTTAATTATTTTGGATAATTTCGTTTGTTATTTTTTTTAATGGTAGATTTTTTTTGTAATTGTAGTTTATATTTTTTAGTAATCTTAAGGTTTTTTATTTTAAGTAATCTTTGTTAGGTTTTATTAGTGTAAGCTTAGCTTTTATTTTTATTTCACAGGTAAGTTCGTATTTATTTTGACTAGGTAGTTAGTTAATAATTGTAACTTTAATTTAGGTCTATTTTAATTATGTTAGAGTTAGGGGGTGTTAGGTTTAGGGGTTAATATAGTTTAATTTAGGTTGTTGCAATGTGGGGCCAGCAGTTTAGGGGTTAATAGGTTTAGATAGTGTTGGCGATGTTGGTGTATGGTTGTTTAGGGGTTTATAGGTTTAGTTAGTGTCATCAATGTTTGGGGCCTGCGGTTTAGGGGTTAATAGGTTTAGTTTGTGTCGGCGATGTTTGGGAAATGTAGTTTAGGGGTTAATAGGTTTAGTTAGTGTTGGCAATGTTGGGGAACAGTGGTTTAGGGGTTAATAGCTTTAATTAGTGTTTAGTTAGTGTCTGTGATGTCGGGGAACTGCGGTTAAGGGGTTAATAGGTTTAGTTTGTGTCGGCAATGTTTGAGAAAGGTGGTTTAGGGGTTAATAGGTTTAGTTAGTGTCTGTGTTGTCGGGACACTGCGGTTTAGGGGCTAATAGCTTTATTTTGTGATTTACTTAGTGTCAACAATGTTGGGGAACTACGGTTTAGATAGAACAATGACAAATTCTGAGTTTGAATAATGGATCTGAAAATTTGGAAAATTTCGGCCAAAATATTTTTATTTCACAGGTAAGTTTGTATTTATTTTAACTAGGTAGTTAGTAAATAGTTATATTGCAGCTAGCTTAGGTTTGATTTTTATTTCACAGGTAAGTTTATATTTATTTTTAAATAGGAAGTTAGTTAATAATTGTAACTTTAATTTAGGTCTATTTTAATTATGCTAAAGTTAGGGGGTGTTAGGTTTAGGGGTTAATATAGTTTTATTTAGGTTGTTGCGATGTGGAGGCCGGCAGTTTAGGGGTTAATAGGTTTAGTTAGTGTTGGGGATGTGAGTGTACTGCGGTTTAGGGGTTAATAGGTTTAGTTCATGCCGGCGATGTTTCTGAACTGCGGTTTAAGGGTTAATAGGTTTAGTTAGTGTTGGCGAAGTCGGGGACGGCGGTTTAGGGGTTAATAGCTTTATTTAGTGTTTTAGTTAGTGTCAGCGATGTTGGGGAACTGCGGTTTAGAAGTTAATAGGTTTAGTTTGTGTCACTGATGTTTGGGGAACATCGGTTTAGGGGTTAATAGGTTTAGTTTGTGTCGGCGATGTCGGGGAACTGCGATTTAGGGGTTAATTGCTTTATTTTGTGATTTACTTAGTGTCAGCGATGTTGGTGAACTGCGGTTTAGATAGAACAATAAAAAATACTGGTATTTGCCAATTTGGAAATTCGGGTGCATTCGAATCTCCGAATCGGCCAAAATTCCAAAAACGAAATTTTGGCCAAAACGCACATGTCTACTTGTCAGTGGAATGGCTCAGTACAATGTTTTTAAGGTGCTGCTTTACTTCATTATAGGCCTGTGCTGGGAGAAATTCATATGCTACACCCCTTATGGATCGTTGAGTATGAAAAGGGGCTTTTATGCACTTTGATAATATATTAATATTTTGGAACTTATAAATTGCACCCCTATTGTGGTCAGGGCTATGATAATTTAATGGCACTTTATGAACACCCTATCTCTAAACTACAGGTTGCAGGTTATTTGCTAGATACATTTCTATCTTAATGCTTGTGTGAATATTCAAAAATATTTTGTCTATAAAGGATATTTTAATCTATCCCACCAACTTCACGTGCAGCAGCCTACTATTTTGCAGGTTACTTCTCAACTTGATATGCACATAGAGAATATTTATGTATCATTCCTTAGAAGTAATGATATCTTGCCTTTTTCTATTCTTTATATGGTAAATTAACTAAGAATAATTGCACAAGTATTTCTGGTAAAATGCTTGTGCAATACCACCCTCTGCACATTCGCGGCCAATTGGTCGCTAGCAGGGGGTGTCAATCATCCGGTAAATTCACGTGCATGAGCTAAATGTTATCTATATGAAACACATAAATGAATGCTCTCTACTGGGGAAAAACTGTCAAAATGCATTTAGATTAGAGGCGGCCTTCAAGGTCTAAGAAATTAGCATATGAACCTCCTAGGTTTAGCTTTCAACTAAGAATACCAAGAGAACAAAGCAAAATTGGTGCTAAAAGTAAATTGAAAAGTTGTTAAAAATGACATGCCCTATTTGATTTATGAAAGCTTTTTTGGATATGACTGTCCTTTTAAGACTGCTACTTCTTAAATCCTGTTTCCGACAAGCCGAAAGGATCGTACAGAATAAGCAGTATCCGCTGCTTGGTAAATTGGCACCTGTATCTTTAAATCAGTTACAACATTCATCTATAATCACCTGATGTATTGTGCCAATGGTGTCATTACAGACCTATTTAAGAGTGTGAACCTACATAAAATCTTAATAGTGCTATGACCTTTCTCACACATATTGTTAGAACGGGTATATACAGTAACTATAAAAAATTATTTGTAAGCTCAAAATAGGCTTTGATACTATGGGGCATATTTATCAAGCTCCGTATGGAGCTTAAAGGGACACTGAACCCAATTTTTTTCTTTCGTGATTCAGATAGAGCATGAAATTTTAAGCAACTTTCTAATTTACTCCTATTGATGTCTTGAAAAAGGCCTCATAGGGGCCGAAACGCGTCGATACTGGGTAAGCAAAATTCTAATTATTGTAATTTTATCTATACGATCTACACTATGTTATTTTATTTTTTATAGGACACTACATCAAATAGGATTGATACTGGGACACTACATCAAATAGCATTTACAGACACAACCACTATTAGGACCACTTCTGGAGAATTGTGTTTTTTGGTCTCACTTTTTTCTCACACTTTTTGGCTAATATATATTTTTTTCATCACCTTTTTACACTTACATTTTTAACCATTTGTTTTGTGTTTTTATATATATATATATATATATATATATATATATATATATATATATATATATATATATGGTCACTTATTTTTCCCATTTTTCTTATTAATTTTTTCCAATTTTTTCACATATTTTTCACACACCTTTCACATTTTTTGATTTTTTTAATCGTTTTCATCACTTCAGTTTTGCCATTGTCAACACTTGGAGGACAAACCCTTTGTGACTGTGTGACTTTTAACAAGTATCTTTTGGACTTTACCCATAGGACAGTTTTTGGACCTTCATTGAACATTTTATGGAGACTTACTAGATCCGGATTTTATATATCTCATTACCATTTTATTTTGTTCTTATATTTGTTTTTATGTCATTATTATTTGTAATAAATCAAGATTTTAACATTTAATCCCTTATAATGGGCTTTTATACTTCATTTTAATGTATTAAGGGCTTTTAAACTATACTGGAGTCTGGTCAGTACGTTGGGCCAGATATTACCCAGCCTTTTTAGGCGCTTTATATTTTTTTTACTAATTTACTCCTATTATCAAATTTTCTTCATTCTCTTGGAATCTTTATTTGAAATGCAAGAATGTAAGTTTAGATGCCGGCCCATTTTTGGTGAACAACCTGGGTTGTCCTTGCTGATTGGTGGATAAATTCATCCACCAATAAAAATGTGCTGTCCAGAGTTCTGAACCTTAAAAAAAGCTTAGATGCCTTCTTTTTCAAATAATGGTAACAAGAGATCGAAGCAAAATTGATAATAGGAATAAATTAGAAAGTTGCTTAAAATTGCATGCTCTATCCGAATCATGAAAGAAAAAAAATTGGGTTCAGTGTCCCTTTAAAGTCCTGTGTTCTAAAGACCGCTGCTCCATAACCTGTCCGCCTGCTCTGAGGAGGTGGACAGACATCGCCGCAATTCAACCCGATCGAATATGATCGGGTTGATTGACACCCCCCTGCTAGCAGCCGATTGGCCGCGAATCTGCAGGGGGGCAGCGTTGCAGCAGCAGTTCATAAGAGCTGCTGGTGCAATGCAGAATGCGGAGAGCGTATTGCTCTCCACATTCAGCAATGTTGGATCATATCCGACAGGCCTTTCATAAATAGGCCCCTATGGATTAATGCATATTATATTTGTGAAGGTTGAATTTACTCAGCAAATATGTTACCATCTGAATCACAATGTATAATAGCCATTATCAATTACAGAGCAAATAGTCTTTAATAAAATAAATGCCAGTTATGCTAATTTTACAAATATTCACAGGGTGTTGCATTCAGTGGCTACAGCCAAGTAAATAAACTTGTTCCACTTAATAGAAAGGACCTCAATAGTTATGAGGTAAGTTTGCCAAATCTATGAGAGAGACCTCCGGTAAGTTGGATGGGCTCTTATTGGATGGGGTCTGTAGGAGATTAAAAGATACCTAGATTGGAGTACAACTTTAATCACAGGTTATACATATACCTCAGGATTATTTGAGGTTGTTATATGTGAGTGAATATAGCTAAGAAGTGAATATATTATTTTTAAAAAAATAAATATTATTGCACTATTTGCTTCTTTTTCTATCTCTGGTATAACCCACATTCTACCAACCCACAAGATAAAATTTCCAAGAGTGGTCTCTACCTTACTCCAAAGGACAAGGAGGACATACTACAATACCATTTCACTGGAGGTCTCTCCCTCACAGATGCGATAAACTTAACTAAAATAATAATCGATAGATTTGCCACTCTACACTATACCTTTTAGAGTCTCTTGTACTTTAACAGAATTAGCTATTTTACTTGCTTCCTTCATACATCCAAGTTTCACATTTCCTTAACAACACCAGCCCTTGTTCTAGATTTCTTTGATGTGGCAAAGATACAAATAGATAAACCATCCTTTTGCTGATTATGTATGGTCTTAGAATGTTCTGATACTCTGTGTTTTGAAAGCCAATACTAATGTTTTCCAGATGTTCTCTTGGCCTTTCTTTTAGTTCTTCTTACATAAATTACAAGAACAAGTGAGTAAATATACAGCTTAGGTGGAATTACATGTACCTGTACTTCTAATATAAAATCATTTAGTTTTGTTTCAGTTATGTATGACATTGTTCTTATTAGCGTGGCCACACATGCAACAGTTGATCTTTCTGCACTTACATGTACCTGGTTGAAGGGACAGTCATTGTAAAATGTGATGTATATGTATTTTATTTTGCAGGTTTCAATTTAAACGGTACTAGAATATTTTTGAGGTCCCTATTTTTCTTATAAACTACTTGTGGACAATGTGGTCCCAACTTAATACCTGAGATAGGATCTGCCTTAAGGGCCTTCCAATATTTATGTTAATTTGTTTAATTTGTCTAGCCCCTTTATTATAGGTGGTAAAAAATGTAGCTTTTGTTTCTACCATATTGGTCTTTCTTTTTTCTCATGGTTTCAACAGTTTTTGTTTTTCCATTTGTAGACAACTTGTTCTAGCTTTGTTAATCGGCTCTTTGCTATAGCCCTTATCCAAGAAATTCTGTTCAAGGATGTCCACTTCTCTGATTGGATGGAACCACCCAATTGGAATATTAGTCTTTCAAGCTCAAAGATGGCCACTATTGGCATTTAAATACCCATTACGATCTGTGGGTTTCCTATAATTTTTCACTAAGACATCTTTGAGTTTCTTCCTTGAAGAGAATAATATCTAAAAATTAATTTCAAATCTCATTTGAGGTAATTTTGGTGGAGAACTCTAGGTTGTATATATTTTGATTTATGTATTAAATTAAGCTGTCTGCCAAAGGCCCGTCACCTTTCCATATGATGATAATGTCATCTATATACCTGTAGTACTGTATTAGATTCAATCGAAAGGGATTATTGTTCCAGATCTTTTCATCCTCATAAACGGCCATATAGATTTTAGCATAAGAAGAGGCCGTAGTGGTCCCCATGGCTATACCCTGGATTTGTTTATAAAATTAACGCTCAAACTCAAAATAATTGTGTTTAAGGATGAACCTTATCCCTTTTTGTAAAATATCTATGTGTACATAAGGTATATCCCAATTTTCCCATGACTTGAAAAGTCCAGCCTCATAGGGGATGCTTGTAAACAGCAACACCCCATTGCAGGTGATTCAAGGGTATTCTTTATCTCATTCTAAGACTTCAAATTTGGTGGTATCTTTAAAAAAAGGGCTTGATTTTATTTACAATGGGCTGAAAATACCAATTAATATATAAAGATAAATTGCTGCACAAAGACCCAATACCAAAAATAATAATGGGATTAATAGTATTCAAATATTGGAATTCGTTATTCAATACGTATGAGAACTATGAGTAATTGAACATAGTATGGAGTGATTTTATACGGAACATTTGATCTTGGTCCAGTACTTTTATTTTATTATCTTTATTGGATATTTTATGTAATTTGTACTTCATCCAGCATCTGTTAGAAATACTATTCTTGCGCTGAAATTTTTTGTGGTAATTTATGAATATTCGTTGGTTGCACTATCCGGCATTTGTTTTGTTTTAAACTAAATGAAACCTGAATATTCTTAGAACATTTACATTTGAATTAATCCAATGCTAAAAGATTTGTTTGTTTATGAGACTTGATTTTATTTCATTTTAAGTTAAAGGCATGTTATATATCACAACAGTTAAATCTGTGTCCTACTCTGTATTGCATGTTAAAACCTTAGTACCATAAATAATAACAGGTTAATAGATGTTCACTCCAGGAGTATATAATGCGTTTGGAAATTCATGCTTGAATAATGTGTTACACTTTAACTAAACCTATTAGATTATAGTCTTCTAAATCTACTGTAGATTAGACATGTGAAGGGAAGAAAATTTTGTTTCAAATAAAATTTTTGTTTAGAATATTCAAGGAAATTAATTTCCCCAAATATTCATTGTTTGCACTATTTGGTTTTCATTTACTTTAAAATGAAACAAAAATTTAATTTTTGTTAAACATTAACATTCGTTTTCGTTAAATATAAAATATAGGAATATCTATTTAAAAATTCATAGAACATATTCTGCTATGGAATGTAAAATATTTACAGTAAATACACAGTGTAACACTTTATTAAAAATGAATATTGCATAAATATGTTTTTACATGTTTTCATTTACTTAAAGGGACAGTATACTATAAAATTGTACAGGGAGTGCAGAATTATTAGGCAAATGAGTATTTTGACCACATCATCCTCTTTATGCATGTTGTCTTACTCCAAGCTGTATAGGCTCGAAAGCCTACTACCAATTAAGCATATTAGGTGATGTGCATCTCTGTAATGAGAAGGGGTGTGGTCTAATGACATCAACACCCTATATCAGGTGTGCATAATTATTAGGCAACTTCCTTTCCTTTGGCAAAATGGGTCAAAAGAAGGACTTGACAGGCTCAGAAAAGTCAAAAATAGTGAGATATCTTGCAGAGGGATGCAGCACTCTTAAAATTGCAAAGCTTCTGAAGTGTGATCATCGAACAATCAAGCGTTTCATTCAAAATAGTCAACAGGGTCGCAAGAAGCGTGTGGAAAAACCAAGGCGCAAAATAACTGCCCATGAACTGAGAAAAGTCAAGCGTGCAGCTGCCAAGATGCCACTTGCCACCAGTTTGGCCATATTTCAGAGCTGCAACATCACTGGAGTGCCCAAAAGCACAAGGTGTGCAATACTCAGAGACATGGCCAAGGTAAGAAAGGCTGAAAGACGACCACCACTGAACAAGACACACAAGCTGAAACGTCAAGACTGGGCCAAGAAATATCTCAAGACTGATTTTTCTAAGGTTTTATGGACTGATGAAATGAGAGTGAGTCTTGATGGGTCAGATGGATGGGCCCGTGGCTGGATTGGTAAAGGGCAGAGAGCTCCAGTCCGACTCAGACGCCAGCAAGGTGGAGGTGGAGTACTGATTTGGGCTGGTATCATCAAAGATGAGCTTGTGGGGGCTTTTCGGGTTGAGGATGGAGTCAAGCTCAACTCCCAGTCCTACTGCCAGTTTCTGGAAGACACCTTCTTCAAGCAGTGGTACAGGAAGAAGTCTGCATCCTTCAAGAAAAACATGATTTTCATGCAGGACAATGCTCCATCACACGCGTCCAAGTACTCCACAGCGTGGCTGGCAAGAAAGGGTATAAAAGAAGAAAATCTAATGACATGGCCTCCTTGTTCACCTGATCTGAACCCCATTGAGAACCTGTGGTCCATCATCAAATGTGAGATTTACAAGGAGGGAAAACAGTACACCTCTCTGAACAGTGTCTGGGAGGCTGTGGTTGCTGCTGCACGCAATGTTGATGGTGAACAGATCAAAACACTGACAGAATCCATGGATGGCAGGCTTTTGAGTGTCCTTGCAAAGAAAGGTGGCTATATTGGTCACTGATTTGTTTTTGTTTTGTTTTTGAATGTCAGAAATGTATATTTGTGAATGTTGAGATGTTATATTGGTTTCACTGGTAAAAATAAATAATTGAAAAGGGTATATATTTGTTTTTTGTTAAGTTGCCTAATAATTATGCACAGTAATAGTCACCTGCACACACAGATATCCCCCTAAAATAGCTATAACTAAAAACAAACTAAAAACTACTTCCAAAACTAGCTTTGATATTAATGAGTTTTTTGGGTTCATTGAGAACATGGTTGTTGTTCAATAATAAAATTAATCCTCAAAAATACAACTTGCCTAATAATTCTGCACTCCCTGTATTTCCCTTAATGTATTTCCAATTACTTTTTTTACCAACTATATAGTATAAAATGTATGAGATTTGCTTTTTATTATTTTTATTATTATTATTTATTTATAAAGCGCCAACAGATTCCGCAGCGCTGTTCATAGGTAACAAAGATAAAAGGACAGTACAATATGAGACACCAGACAAAATGTAACAAACAAATACAGGAGGAATTGGGAGCCCTGTTCCCGTGGGAACTTACAATCTAAATGGGTAGGAGGGTGAGAAACAGGAGGTGGGAACTGCAAAGGTGGGAATGATGTTAGTATGAAGTTAGATGAGGGCAACTATTAGGCAAGTGGAATTCATTAGTTACTGATTTGGTTATAGGCTTCCCTGAACAAGAAGGTCTTTAGGGAGTGTTTAAAGGAGGAGAGGTTGGGGGAAAGTCTGAAAGCACGAGGAAGTGCG
Source organism: Bombina bombina (assembly GCF_027579735.1). Lineage (NCBI taxonomy): Eukaryota > Metazoa > Chordata > Amphibia > Anura > Bombinatoridae > Bombina > Bombina bombina. The sequence continues at coordinate 589,114,607 of NC_069502.1, forward strand.
TTCCAGAGGGTTGGTGCCGCACGAGAGAAGTCCTGTAGTCTAGCATTAGAGGAGGTGATGGTAGAAGAGGCAAGGAGTAGATCGTTGTTGGATCTTAGGGGACGGGCTGGAGTATATTTGTTGATGAGTGAGGACAGGTATGGGGGGGCTGCATTGGTAAGGGCTTTGTAGGTCAGAGTGAGAATTTTGAATTTAATTCTGCTGTGAATGGGGAGCCAGTGAAGGAACTCACAGAGGGGTGCGGCAGATACAGAGCGTCGGGAGAGGTGGATTAGCCTAGCAGAGGCATTTAGGATGGATTGAAGGGTGGAGAGGCGGGAGAGGGCAAGGCCAGTTAGTAGGTTGTTACAGTAGTCAAGCCGGGAAATTACTAGGGAATGGATTAGCTGTTTAGTAGTTTCAGCACTCAGAAAAGGATGAATTTTGGAGATATTGCGTAGGTGGTTGCGACAGGATGAAGAGAGCGATTGGATGTGGGGTATGAAGGACAGATTGGAGTCGAGTGTAACTCCAAGGCAGCGGACTTGGGGTGATGGGGAGATAGTGGTGTCACCAACAGTGATAGTAAAGTTAGGAACTGGAGTAGAATTAGTTGGGGGGATTAGAAGAAGCTCAGTCTTGGACATGTTGATTTTTAGGTGGTGAGAGGCTATCCAGGAAGAAATGCCAGATAAGCAGTCGCTGATGTGGGAAAGGACAGAAGGAGAGAGTGCAGGGGTGGATAGGTAGATCTGAGTATCATCAGCATAGAGGTGATAGTTGAAGCCATAGCTACTAATAAGTTTACCCAGTGAGGAAGTATAAATAGAGAACAGTAGAGGGCCTAGAACAGAGCCTTGAGGTACTCCAACAGACAGAGGCAATGGAGAGGATGAGTCGCCAGCAAATGAGACAGAAAAGGACCTATTAGAGAGCTAAGAGTGGATCCAGGAGAGGGCAATGTCACAGAGCCCAAGGGAGCTGAGAGTCCGTAGGAGGAGGGGATGGTCAACAGTGTCAAAGGCAGCAGACAGGTCAAATAAGATAAGTATAGAATAGTGGCCATTGTTTTTAGCAGAAAGAAGATCGTTAGTAACCTTGGTGAGGGCAGTCTCAGTTAAGTGTTGGAGACAGAAGCCAGATTGCAGGGGGTCAAGCAATGGGCGTCAAGCAATAAGTTGGAGGATAGGAAGTGTGTTAGGTGATCGAAAACTTGTTTTTCCAGGACTTTAGAAGCTAGCGGAAGTAGTGATATGGGGTGGTAGTTTGCAGGAGAATTGGGGTCGAGGGAGGGTTTTTTGAGGATGGGGGTGACCTTTGAAGGATGATGGAAATGAACCAGTAGTAAGGGATCGGTTGAATATGTGAGTAAGAGCTGGGGCGAGGGTAGAGGACAGAGAAGGTATTAGATGTGAAGAGATAGGTTCAAGGGGGCATGTAGTGAGGTGTGAGGAAGATATTAGGGAACTCACTTCATTCTCAGTGGTTGGGGGGAAGGTACTGAGAGTGTTGGAGGGGGTGACCGGGGGTGGAGATGAAAGGTTGCAGTCTTGTGGTGGGATGTTGCTTCTGATGGTAAGTGTTTTGTTGAAAAAGTAGTCTGCCAAGTCTTGAGCACTAAAGTCAGATGAGGGGGGTGGTGCAGGTGGATAGAGGAGAGTGTTGAAAGTGGAGAAGAGACATTTAGGGTTTGAGGAGTGAGAAGATATGTTTTGCTTGGCTAAGTGAAGGGCAGAGGAGTAAGAATAAAGAATGAACTTATAGTGTAGGAAATCTGGTTCAGAGCGGGATTTCCTCCAGGCATGTTCAGCAGCACGGGAGCATTTTTGTAGATAGCCTGTTTGCTGAGAGTGCCAGGGCTGGAGCTGACGACGTGGGGTTTTGCGTATTTGTGGAGGAGCAAGGGTGTCGAGTGCAGAGGAGAGAGTATTGTTATAGTGGCTTGTAGCAAGGTCAGGGCAGGATACAGTGGAAGTGGCATCTTTGAATAAGGTTAGAAAGTTGGAGAGGATCCACAGTATGCAGATTTCTACAGGTGCGGAGGCGGGGGGTAGAAATAGGTTTAGCCTATACATTGAGATTATAGGTGAGCAGATGGTGGTCTGAGATGGGAAATGGGCGACTGGTGACATCAGAAGGGGAGCAGAGGTAGGAGAATACCAGATCAAGAGAGTGTCCATCATGGTGAGTAGGGAATAGGGTGGATTGTGAAAGACTAAAGGAGTTTGTGAGTGAGAGAAGTTTAGAGGCAGCAGGGGTAGATGGGTTATCAATGGGGATGTTGAAGTCCCCTAAGATTAGAGCAGGTGTATTTGTAGAGAGAAAGTGAGAAAGCCAGGCAGCAAAGTTGTCGAGGAATTGGGAGGTTGGTCCAGGGGGGCGATAGATAACTGCCACCTTGAGGGAGAGGGGGGAGAAAATGCAGGAGCAATGGACTTCAAAGGAGGAGAAGGAGAGAGATGGATGAGGATGGAGGTGCTAATAGGAGCAGGAAGGGGACAGTAAGATTCCAACACCGCCACCATGTCTCTCACCTGGCCTAGGTGTGTGGCTAAAGTGGAGACCGCCGTACGTTAGAGCAGCAATGGAAGCAGTGTCAGAGGAAGATAGCCAGGTTTCAGTAATTGCTAGAAGATTGAAAGCGTTAGAAACAAACAGGTCGTGAACAGTTGTAAGTTTGTTACAGACAGAGCGTACATTCCAGAGGGCACAAGAAAAGAGAGGGGATAAGCGCTGTGGGTTAATGGAGATGAGACACAGGAGAGTTAGATGGGGAAGTATTGCTAAGAAAACAGAGTAGTTCATGAGAGGACAGCATAGGGGATGAGAGGAGGGATGGAGAGATAAGGATAGTGTGGGGATTTTTAAGGCTTATTTGTTTATATGAATTTGCTGATTTTCTGTTTTGAAGCCACAACCTAATAAAATGGGTTGAGCTTGTAGGTATAATCAGATCTCATTACTATATCACATTGTGTACATATACCTGCTTCTTTATCTTATATCTGTCCATAAATCAATCACCAATACTTGGAGAGAACAATGGAAAAATTAACATTTTATTACCTTATCTCTTCTATAACCCGCTGGGAGTATAATTTCTTCTACTGGCTGTGTTAACACAGCTTGGCCTTGTGGCCAAAAACTTTCAGGATGGGTGGGGATACCACAGGCTAAATAAACTATTTCATATGCCAATATAAAGGTAATGGAAATACTTGTAAACAATTTAATACACTCCAGCAGTTATGGTGGATCATTTTTGAGTAAACTGTCCGTTTAACTTCAAAGGGCTCCAATGCACTTTGTATATATAGAAATATATATATAAGTACATTGGAGCCAATTGCAGTTAAGTAGATGAAAACATTTAAAAAGTGCTATACTCTGAATTTACTTTATACATTTCACATTACAATGTTCTGCACATAGCAGAATATGTCCTATGTATTTATAAATAGATATTCCTATATATATGTATATATCTATACCTTTATATAATCATGTACATATATAAAGGGACCAAAAAACATTATATATATTTAGAAATATGTATTTATAAAGAAATAGAACATATTCTGCTATGTGAAGAACTTTGGAATGTGAAATATTCATATTTTCATGTTAGGTTAGCACCCACTTGCGAATATGCGATAGTGTTTGTGCGCGAATTGGGTGTTTTATTTTAGCTTTTTTTACTCCATTGACTTCTATGGGGGAAAAGGTTATCGCGTGCGATATTGTAAGCATCTTTTTGCGTGCTTTGAGACCACGCACAAGCGATAACTTTTTACTTTCAACTTATAATACGAGCACAACTAGACGTGTGCAAAAAGCTTACTTCTAGCGCAGTTAACGCTCAAGCGGGAGCGTTAAATAATGCTCCACTTGTAATCTGGGCTTAGTTGCCTAAAATCTTATGATATTTAGTTGATTTAAACTGGACTTAAACTAAAACAAACCAGATGATTTTATTATGACTAAATCTAAATGGCATTTTAGTCAAAAGACTATGACTACAACTAAATCAAAATCTGCTGTCAAAACATAAATTATGCTTACCTGATAATTTAATTTCCATCGTGGGGAGGAGAGTCCACGGCTTCATTCATTACTATTGGGAATTAAGAACCTGGCAAAGACACCCCAGCCAAAGGCTTGAATACCTCCCCCACCTCCCTCATCCCCCAGTCATTCTGTTGAGGGAACAAGGAACAGTAGGAGAAACATCAGGGTATAAATGGTGCCAGAAGAGAAATTAAATTTAGGTCTGCCCACCGGAGATACGGCCCAAGATGAAGCCACCGCTCTAGTGGAATGAGCCATGATCCTCTGAGGAGGCTTATGTCCCGCTGTCTCGTAAGCCAAACGGATCAAGCTCCTCAGCCAAAAAGACAAAGAAGTAGCAGAAGCCCTCTGACCCCTGCACTTCCCTGAATACACAACAAAAAGAGATGTAGATTGTCTGAAGTCCTTTGTAGCCTGAAGATAGAAGTTCAGGGCACGGACCACATCTAGATTATGAAGTAACCGCTCCTTCGAAGAAGAAGGGTTAGGGCACAGAGAAGGAACAACTATTTCCTGATTGATGTTACGATTGGACACCACCTTGGGAAGAAATCCCAAGCTGGTGCGAAGAACAGCCTTATCCGAATTAAAAACCAGATAAGGTGGCCCATGTTGCAAGGCCCCCAGTTCAGATACTCTGCGAGCCGAAGCAATGGCTAACAGGAAAAGAACCTTCCAGGACAGAATCTTAATGTCAATGGAATGCAAAGGCTCAAACGGGACCTGTTGCAAAACCCTAAGGACCAAGTTCAAGCTCCACGGGGAGCAGACTTCCTAAAGACAGGCCTGATTCGAGACAAAGACTGAATGTCAGGGAGCTCAGCGAGTCTCCTGTGTAACAAGACAGACAATGCCAAAATCTGTCCCTTTAAGGAACTAGCATCAAGTCCCTTCTCTAAAACTTCTTGAAGAAAGGACAGAATTCTGGAAACCCTCACCTTGTGCCAAGGGTATTCATGTTTCTCACACCAGGACAAGTCTTCCGCACCTTATGGTAGATGCGCCGAGTGACTGGCTTCCTTGCCTGAACCAGAATGTCAATAACACTTTCAGAAAAACCTCTCTTGGCTAGTACTGAGAGTTCAATCTCCATGTAGTCAGCCTCAGAAAATCAAAATGATGATGTTGGAAAGGACCCTGTTCCAACAGATCCCTGCGACAGGGTAACCTCCATGGTGGAGAGGATGACATCCCCACCAGATCCGCAAACCATGTCCTCCGCGGCCATGAAGGAGCAATCAGAATGGTCGATGCTCTCTTCTGCTTTATGCATGCCACAATACGAGGTAGAAGTGGTAAGGGAGGAAAAATGTACGCTAGATCGAACCCCCAAGGCACCGCTAATGCATCTATCAGTTCTGCCTGGGGGTCCCTCGACCCATAACGGGGAAATTTGCAATTGAGCCTGGACGCCATGAGATCTATCTTCGGCGTCCCCCATCTGAGACAAATCTCAGCAAACACGTCGGGGTGAAGAGACCTTTCTTCCGGATGGAATGTTTGCCTGCTGAGAAAGTCAGCTTACCAGTTGTCCACACCCAGGATGTGGATCACCGAAAGCAAGCAGTTGTGGGCCTCTGCCCATTCCAGTATCATTGCGAAGGAGCTCCTTGTACCCCCCTGATGGTTGATGTAAGCCACCGAGGTAATGTTGTCCGTCTGAAACCTTATGAAGTTGAACACCCCCAGGCGGGGACATGCTTTCAGAGCATTGTAGATCGCTCAAAGTTCCAGGATATTTATCGGTAAAAGTGACTCCACCCGAGACCATTTGCCCTGTGCCATTCTGGCACCCCAAACAGCTCCCCATCCCGCCAGACTCGTGTCCGTGGTCACAATTTCCCAGGAAGGTCTCAAGAAGGATGTCCCCATGGACAGTTGTTCTGGGTTGATCCATCAAGAGAGGGAGGTCCAAGCCGTACATCCATGGATATCAGCTGTGAGAGATCTGAATGATTGACATTCCACTGCCTCAACAAGCATAACTGAAGAGGCCTGAGATGAAACCTGGCAAATGGAATGACGTCTATGCTGTAGACCATGAGCCCGATCACCTCCATACATTGGGCCACCGAGGGCCTCTCTGAGGATCAAAGGGCCAGACAAGAGGACGCAAGCTTCCTGCATCTCTGATCCGTGAGAAAAATCTTCATGGACACCGAGTCTATTATCGTGCCCAGAGACTACACCCTGGTGCTGGGTACCAGGGAGCCGTCACCAGAACGAAAGAAAGGGCCACAAAATGGAAGTGCTGGTCCAAAAATGCAAATCTTAGGAACTTGAAGTGGTCCCTGTGAATTGGAACATGAAGGTAGGCATCCTTCAAGTCTATTGTGGTCATGAACTGCCCCTCTTGAACTAGGGGCAAAATGGACCTGATTGTTTCCATTTTGAACGATGGAATGGACAAAACTTGTTTAAACACTACGGTTCAAAAATCGGGTGGAACGTGCCCTCCTTTATTGGAACTAGGAACAGATTTGAATAATACCCATGACCCCTTTTTGCAAGGGGTACTGGTACGATAACACCTAGAGAGGAAAGATCCCTCACACATCCTAGAAAGGCCTCTTTCTTTTCTCGCCTCGATGACAGGTTTGAAATGAGGAAGCTGCCCCTGGGAGGGAAGGAATTGAATCCTATCCTGTAACCCTGGGAGACAACCTCCAGAACCCAGGAGTCCTGAACATCCTGCAACCAGGCTTCGGAGAATAGAGATAACCTGCCCCCTACTCGGTCCATAGACCTGTCTGGGGCCGCCCCTTCATGCCGACTTGGTCTCTGTGGGCTTCTTGTTCTGTTTGGACTTGTTCCAAGGCTGAGCAGGCTTCCAAGTTCCCTTGGGCTGGTCTGCTTTCACGGTGGGCTGCTGGGGCTGGGCCTTATCTGCACGAAAGGGATGAAAAGTAGCTCCTTTTGGTTTAGCTTTCTTATATTGGGGTAGGAAGGCACCCTTGCCTCCTGTAACCGTGAAAATGATCGAGTCCAGGCCTGGACCGAACAGAATCTTTCCTTGAAAGGGCAGGGACAGTAACCTCAATTTAGAGGTCATGTCCACCGACCAAGATTTTAGCCACAAGGCCCTGAGCACTAAAACCGAAAACCCTGACACCTTAGCATTCAGGCAAATAATTTGCATATTGGCATTGCAAATGAAAGAATTGGCTACCTTCAAAGCCTTAATCTTTTCCTGCACCTCTTAGAAAGAGGATTCACTCAGGGAATCACAACAATATGACGCAGCTCCAGCAACCGTGGCTACGGCTGCTGCCGGCTGAAAAACAAACCCTGTGTGCTGAAACATCTTTCTCAGCATCTTCTCCAACTTTTTATCCATGGGATCTTTGAACGACGAACTATCCTTGAGGGGAATAGTCGTTCGCGAGCATGGAGATGGCCACATCCATGCTACGAATGGTCCACCACAACTCCAACTGAGCCTCCAGAATGGGAAAAAAATTCTTAAAGGACGAAGAAGGGGAAAAGGAAGAACCTAATCAAGCCCATTCGTTCTTGATAATGTTAGCCATCTTTATAGAACCGGGAGGGTCTGGGGTACCACCCTGTCCTCATAAACCTTATCTAGCTTAGGGATAGAAGGTTCCTCTGGAAGCTTCGGCTTCGGAACCTCTAGAGTAGCAAGCACTTGCTTTAGCAAAAGGCACAAATTCTCCATCTTAAACCTATAGCCAGGCTCCTCTGCCGGAGCTTTAGATGACACGGATCCCGACCCAGAAGCAGTCCTGCAGAAAAATGTGTAACAGGAGCACCAGGTGAAGTGATAAAAGTATAAATTTTTATTAAATGCAAAAGGGTATATACCCCGGGTAAGAACACACAAAAAAGAAAAAAGTAACAAACAGATGAGGCTAGGAGTAAGGCAACAGCCGAAACCGGTCAGCCATTGTTCATCTGTTTGTTACTTTTTTCTTTTTTGTGTGTTCTTACCCGGGGTATATACCCTTTTGCATTTAATAAAAATTTATACTTTTATCACTTCACCTGGTGCTCCTGTTACACATATTTTCTGCAGTTCTCAAAAAGGCCAGACAGTGAGCACAGGTAAGGATAAATACTGTGAGAGGTAGCTAGAAGCTTGCTGCATTAGACTGCAACATTAAAGGGACAGCTGGGAAACCACGGATGCTGTAAAGAAGAAATACTTCATATGTCCAGCTAAAGCATTTTTGCTATATCATTGCTAAAAGCCGGAGGTGAGCAGAATAGGACGGACATCCCCAACATAGGGGACACAGCACCTAAGAACAAGGCTGCCCCTTTTACAAGGAGGCAGTGAGTGGTGAGTCACCTTTATTACAAAATTTCATCTACAGTGGATTGTTACTGCTTCATTGGAATCTGAATGGTGGGAGGTGTTTTGGGGGGAAACACCGCCATCCTAGTGTATGTACATATATACACCTTATACAGTCTATTTGCACAGCAGCTTTTAACAACATACTATTGAACTGAATCTTCTGTCCTTACAGATTTTTTCATCTATTTACATAATACACACACCCAACCTATTTCCCCCCACTCTTTTCATGTTAACAGAAGCAGTCCTCTCCAATGCGTCGGAGTGGGCCCCTTCATCGAACCACTCTGCAGGTGCATTCGACAAAGACAAGTCCTGAGTAGGGCCGCTCTGAAAGGCCCTACACTTGTGCTTAGCAGAACATGGTAAGGCATGGATCACTTTAGAAACCGCTGTCTGCAGTTGATCTGCAAAATCTGGCAGCCAACATATCTCTCCTGAAGGAGCTTCAGTCGGATCTCGGGGCGCTGCATGTGCAATAGGGGACTCAACTCGGGAACACACCTCATGGGACGGGGAACCCTCAGAGGTGGACGGCTCAGTGGTACTAGACATTCTTTTAGTCTTAGATGTCTCGACCCTCTCAAGGGATGTGGAACATAATTGGGCAGGCTGGTCTACCGGAACCTCACAATAAACACAGGTATTAGACTTTGTCAAAGAGGGAGTACCCTCTAACGTGTCAGAATACTCCATAGCTTACTCTTTTATTAGAATAAAAGAGAAACTAACAGGCACCTTTATAACCGCCAATGGCCTGGGCACTCACCACCACCTTCGTCTCCTCCATCGCAGAACAAACCAGAAGTGAAAAGCTCCACCCAGTCACGCGGGTGCCTCGCAGGACCGCCCCTGCCTAAAGGAGAAAATGCGCCAAAAAGGGACTGCGCAAAAACTCACAGAAAAGAACCTGATAGTTCCACACATTGCCAGAGCCTTATCCCGCACAGCGCAGCAATGACACACAAAAAAAAAATATCATGTATAAACCCCCCCCCATTCAATAATCCCCCTCCCAGGAATATTAACCCTTGATTCTGTAAAGATAAAAGGCCCTGTCTTTTATGTTAACATTGTGTATAAAATGAAACAATCTTACCAGAATCCACACCGTGGAACAGAAACATGGCCCTTCAAGTGAGACAGGTCATAGCAGCGCTCCTGACATGGAATTGACAGAAGAAAGCAGTCTGCAAAACTCGTCAACACTGATTGTTGTAGGAGCTGTTAATATGAGTCGGAATGGTTTCGCCAAAGAGACTCTCCCTGCATCTCCGGACTCTAACTTTCACCCAAGCCCTCACTGAGAAGCCTTATAGGGCTGCTTAAAACTCCTGTCCCATTGCGAAGAGTAATACCCTCCATAAGAGACCACTTTATCTTCGGCACCTCTCTGCCACCTCCTGTGATGAAAGGGAAAGAATGACTGGGGGATGAGGGGAGTGGGGGAGGTATTTACGGCTTTGGCTGGGGTGTCTTTGCCTCCTCCTGGTGGCCAGGTACTTAATTCCCAATAGTAATGAATGAACCACTATATACAAATAAGTCCTGAAACAGCGCTCACTTAGCCAGATACAAATTGGAATGTCAAGAGCCTACAATGGGGGCATCACAGTACAAACATCCTTTATGCTGTTGGAACACAGTACCTTGGGGGCTCCGGTCGCCAACCGCAACTGCTCTCTGAACCCTCCTGGTCTCAATCAGTTCCCGAGTGAGTGTGACAATCTCCTCCCCTTGGCTTCTTCGTCACTACCAAAGTGACCAATGTAACGGCTCCAAACACAGCAACCACAAAGGTGCTCCCCGCAAACCGCCTGCAGACCTCCGCTAGTCTGCAAAATCAACAGCAGCCACAAGAGAAAAAAAGGCGAGTCGGGGCCACAGGTAAAAAGGTAATACTTAGCTTTTATTGCCATACACTCTCAGTGCATAAAAACAAAAGAGCTAGGACAGCAGCGGTCTGACATGTTTCAGCTTCTCTGCCTTACTCATAGACCGTGCTGTTTGCTAGCTCACAGCCTTTTTAAATCATGTAATCACACTGACGTAAATCTGTTACCACAGTTAACTCTTGAATATCTGGAAACAAACAGTGCTCAATCTATTAATTCAAACAAGTACATCACATTAATCATTCAATATAGAAGAGTAAACAGTAATATAGCAGTTAAACACATATTATACAAATTATGTAAATGGGAAAAATATAATACTGTGATTCTGTAAAGAAAAAAGCGTATATTAAGTATCAACTTTACATTAAGGACTACTATTTTAATACACTATGATAAGCTATACAAGTAATCTCTCACTAAGCCTATACCATACAGCTAAATGGCGCAAAATACAATCCCCAGATCATTTGGCTAAAAACAAAAAAAGTTTAACCTTGCTACATATCTGTATATTGTGACATAAAAGCTTCAAAATTATGAATGTTGTGATAATTAGGCAAGAACTTATACCTATACCTAATGTAACAGTTCAACACATATATTATACAGATCATATAAATGGGAAAATATAATACTGAGATTCTGTAAAGAAAGAAGCGTATATAAAGTATCAACTTTACATTAAGGACTACTGTTTGAATACACTTTGTTAAACTATACAAGTAATCTCTCGCTAAACCTATACCATACAACTATATGGTGGACAAAATACAATCCCCAGATCATTTGGTTAAAAACAAAAAAAAGGGTTTAACCTAGCTACATATCTGTATATGCATGTATGTGAATATTTCTCTAACCTAACAAAAAGTTATAGGAAAGAACAACCCAGCTACATATCTATAATTGTGACTTAATAACTTCAAGATATGAATGTTGTGATAATTAAGCAAGAACTTATACCTAAGTTGAAGGTAAAGGTACACTAAAATTATATATGCGTCCTATATCTGCTTAGCGCCAACAGTTAATTAAATCTGTTTGTATGTTCAAACCTTCAGGTATTCTGGTCTTAAGTTTAAAGATCCAAAATGCCTCGCGCATGCGTAGCATTTTGTCTCTATCTCCTCCTCTCTTTGGTACTCGCACCCATTCAATGATCTGCCACTTCAGGTTATCAATGTTCCCGTCATGGCAGAACTTGAGATGTCGTGCCACCTGTGAATCTGGATCATCCGATTTAATATCATAAATGTGCTCTTTAATTCTTTCACGGGCCTCCCTAGTGGTGAGGCCAACGTACTGCTTACGGCAATCATTACATGTAACAAGGTACACTACGTATGTGCTGCGACAGTTAGTACAGGCATCAATGGTAAAAACTCTTTGCGTATTTGTTGATTGAAAGGTTTTACCTGTCATAGTGTACGTACATGCCTTACATCGGGTTGCACCACACCTGTAGTGGCCCTTGCACTCCAGCCAACTGCTGACTTTTTCTGTGTCTGATTTTATCTCACTGGGAGCTAAAATGTTCCCTAAGGTTTTAGCCTTTCTAGGGATGCATTTGCATCCTTTCTGTACCACATCAAAGAGATCCTCATCCCCCTTTAGGATTGGTAAACATTCCTTAATGATATTTGCAATTCTGTCAAACTGTTTACTATAATTGGTTACAAAAATAGGACTGTTTTTCATAACTGTTTTATTGGTATCTCTGTGAGTATGTAACATATCACTTCTGTTCATAGCAGATACCACATGATAGGCCTTAGTGATCTGCTTTCTAGGAAAACCTCTTTTGAGAAATCTCTCTTTGAAATCTTTGGCTATTTTGTGATACTCTGACAATGAAGAACAATTCCTTCTTAGGCGAATAAATTCGCCTTTGAGTATACCAAGACTCGTATGTTTTGGGTGCATGCTCTTTGCATGTAAAATACTATTACCTGCAATAGGCTTACGATGTAACTTGGTAGCAATTTGACTCCCCTCACTATAAAGAGTAAGATCAAGGTATTCAATACTGGCTTCATTGATAGTACTAGTGAAGCTAAGACCCACATCATTGCTGTTAATGTAATCCACAAAATCAGTACTCTCCTGTATTGACCCTTGCCAGATAAGTAGGAGGTCGTCAATGAACCTCCTGTACATGACAATACTTCCCCTCTGGTGGCAATCCTCTCCATATACATGGGTTAGCTCCCACCAACCCATGTATAAGTTAGCAAAGGATGGGGCAAAAGTAGCCCCCATGGCTGTACCTCTCTTCTGGAGATAGAAATTGCCACCAAAGGAGAAGTAATTGTGTGTCAACAGGAAGTAAAGGACCCTCAGAATGAACTCCTTATCAATATTGCTGTAGCCTGTGTAGTTATCAAGGAAAAAAGCAATCGCAATCATGCCTTTATCCAAAGGTATGCTCGAATATAAGCTGACCACATCAATGGTCAGCCAAGAAAATCCTTTCTCCCAAGTGATATTTTCCAACAAAACCAACAAGTGTTTAGTATCCTTCAAAAATGAAGGAAGGATTCTAACAAGTGGCTGTAAAATATCTTCCATCCATCTCCCCAAGGGTTCCAACAAGGATCCAATGCCCGAGACGATTGGACGTCCCTGAACATTGTCAAGACCCTTGTGTGTCTTGGGGAGATGGTGGAAAATGGGTATCCTCTGATTTTTTACCCATAAGAAAGCTTTAGTATCATCATCTTTGATGCCCAGTTCATGGCCATCATCCAATATCTGCTCAAGACTAAGCTTAAATGCATTGATGGGATCAAAACTGAGTTTAGTATAAACTTCTGTTTGACTCAATTGTCTCTCTGCTCCAAGCATATAATCACATTTATTCAGGACAACTATATTGCCACCTTTATCACTTTTGCGTATGACAATATCTTGTCTTGCCTTAAGTCTCTCGATAGCCTCTAACTCTATCTTAGTGAGATTATTGTATCCAATGGGCTGTACTGCAAGTGATTCTTGTAATTTATGCAATTCTGCCTCCACTCTTCTATGGAAGGATTCCAGATACACTCCCCTTTTTCTAGTTAAAAAAATTCAGAGGTAGGCTTAAATTTAACATCTACCTGTTCATCCTTAAGAGATTCCATTTCTAAATTTAACAGATTTAAATAATCTAGTGCCTCATCGAATCCAACATTGTCATTATCAGTTATCTCTAAAACCCTCTCTGATGTTACACAAACATTATCATCTTTATCATTTTTGAAAAATTTCCTGAGAGTCAAATTTCTCACGAATATATTGAAGTCAAGCAACGTTTCAAAAAGATTAAAGTTTGTAGAGGGCACAAAACTTAATCCGTATTTCAGAACCCTCTCTTCCTCTTCATCCAATATCATACTAGACAGATTTAAAATGGTTAAATCTTGTACTTGTTCTTGAATTTCTGTTGCTGTGTCTGGGGCCTCAACGTGTATCTGCTGGTTCCTACGTTTACCTCTCCTTTTGTTGGGCCGCCTCCCCCTTTTGGGTTCTGCTGGTCCCTCTGAAAAACCTGCTTTCCCAAAACAGTATTATTAGCCTGTAAAATTTTAGAAGGTTGTTGTTGGTATGTAGATGTACTAGCTGCATACAAAGTATTTACATTTGATTGTTGATACTTATTCTCACTGACCCTGGATATGGAAGGAAGATCATTAGATATTCAAGAGTTAACTGTGGTAACAGATTTACGTCAGTGTGATTACATGATTTAAGAAGGCTGTGAGCTAGCAAACAGCGCGGTCTATGAGTAAGGCAGAGAAGCTGAAACATGTCAGACCGCTGCTGTCCTAGCTCTTTTGTTTTTATGCACTGAGAGTGTTTTTACATTTTGTATGGCAATAAAAGCTAAGTATTGTCTTTTTACCTGTGGCCCCGACTCGCCTTTTTTTCTCTTGTGGCTGCAGTAATGAATGAAGCCATGGTCTCTCCTCCCCTTTAGATGGAAATTAACACTACCTGTAGCTTTATACTTAACTTTAACAAGCTGGAGAGCCACGCTAACCCGTTCCTCTTCTTCACGGATCCCCAGCCACACTTCTTCCTCTGTGAAGAAGAGGACTAGGTTAGCACAGCTCTCCAGCCCATAAAAGGTAAGTATTTTAACCATTTAAAGGGAATAACAGAATAGTGACAAATATCATCAGTATTTATTATTTTCTGTAAATTTTAGGGTGAAATAATTTGGATATCCCTTTCATGCAGCGCTGGTGCTACAATAGAGGCAAACTAGGTGACCATCTAAGGGCCTCCCTGCAGAGGGGGCGCACATTAAGTGAATTACATAATATTTATGTGTATATTTATTTTTTTGCTGTGCTTCGTAGTATTGGCCATTTGTGAAAGCATAATGGATAAAATGTGAGGGCACTCCCCTGAAACATAGGTAGAGAGCAGGCAATTTTAAACAACTTACCAATTTACTTACATTAACAAAATGTGTCTTTTTATGTTTACACTTTTAAAAGAAACCAGCTTCTACTGAGCATGTGCAAGAATTCACAGAATATGCGTATATGCATTTGTGATTGGCTGATGACTGTCACATGATACATAAAGAGTGGAAATAGACATAACTTTATAATTTGTCAGAAAAAAAACTACTCATTTGAAGTTCAGATTTTGGGGCCGAATTATCAAGCTCCGAATGAAGCTTGATGCCTCTCTTTCCGCGCGAGCCTCTCGGAAACAGTAGTTATGAAACAGCAGTCTAAAGACCGCTGCTCCATAACTTGTCTGCTGCCTCTGAGGCTGCAGTCTTCAATCCGCCCGATCCTATATGATAAGGCTGATTGACACCCCCCCTGCAGGGTGTCGCATTGCACAAACAGTTCATCAGAACTGCTTGTGCAATGATAAATGCCAACAGCGTATGCTGTCGGCATTTATCGATGTGCGGCAGACATGATACAATACATTGTATCATGTCCATCCGCACTTTAGTAAATCGGCCCCAAGTGCTATTGCATTGTCTTTTTATCATATATGTGTTGATTATGCAAATCTATTGTATTTACTGATCCTTTAACAAACCATTAAAACATATTGCTAAGAAACAGTAATGGTAGAATATATACATTTTGTGTGTGTGTGTGTGTGTGTGTAATAAAATGTATCTTTGCCTATGTAGCCAAAAATCCTAGAACTGGCCCTTGTTTTGTGGAAACAAAACGAATATCCCTGTTTTGTCATAAATATGCATTTGTGATGAAACCAAATACACATGTCTACAATATTGCAAGACAGAGGGTTTATAATTTACAGTTTATAGAATTTTACATTCAGTAAAAAAATGATATCATACGTCCAATACATAGAAACTCATAGTCACCATTTTGTTTTCAGCTCACACCAGAATGAAAAGGCTGCTTAAACAAACAATAGTTGTAAATATTGTTTAAAAAATACTTGTCAAAGTTTATAAGTGACCATAGAGAGATTTTAAAATAGTGCACATCCTGAAAACCTAAAAGATTCATTCTGATGGTTTAGCAATGGTGAGCATGGACATCGATTACAATTATCAGCTAGATTACGAGTTTTGAGCGCTATAGGGAAATTAACGACCGCCACAAAAGCGGCGGTATTTCGCCTCCCTATAGCGCTGCTATTACAGGTTTGAAAAAACCCGGCTTGTGTGGGCGATATGGTGGCGTTGAGCTCCATACCTCACCCAAATACAAGCGGTGTTTTGACATGCTCATGCACGATTTCCCCATAGACATCAATGGGGAGAGCCGGCAAAAAAAAAGCCTAACACCTGCGATCGCGGAAAGAAAAGCTCCGTAACGCAGCCCCATTGATGTCTATGGGGAAAGAAAAAGTTATGTTTAAACCTAACGCCCTAACATAAAAACCATGTCTAAACACCCCTAATCTGCCGCCCCTAACATTGCCACCACCTACATAATGTTATTAACCCCTAATCTTTCCCCATAGACATCAATGGGGAGAGCCGGCAAAAAAAAAGCCTAACACCTGCGATCGCGGAAAGAAAAGCTCCGTAACGCAGCCCCATTGATGTCTATGGGGAAAGAAAAAGTTATGTTTAAACCTAACGCCCTAACATAAAAACCATGTCTAAACACCCCTAATCTGCCGTCCCCGACATCGCCGCCACCTACATAATGTTATTAACTCCTAATCTGCCTCCCCCAACATCGCCCTCACCTACATAATGTTATTTACCCCTAATCTGCTGCCCCAGACATCGCCGCAACCTACATAATGTTATTAACCCCTAATCTGCCGCCCTTAACATCGCCGCCACCTTCCTACAGTTATTAACCCCTAATCTGCTGCCCCGACATCGCCGCCACCTACATTATAGTTATTAACCCCTAATCTGCCGCCACTAACATCGCCGCCACCTACATTACAGTTATTAACCCCTAATCTGCTGCCACCTACATAAATTTATTAACCACTAATCTGCTGGCCCTAACATCGCCTCCACCTACCTACACTTATTAGCCCCTAATCTGCCGCCCCCAATGTCGCTGCCACTATACTAAAGTTATTAACCCCTAAACCTCTGGCCTCCCACATCACTAACACTACATAAATATTTTAACCCCTAAACCTAACCCTAACGTAACCCTAAGCCTAACCCTAACACCCCCTAACAAATATAATTAAAATAAATCTAAATAAAACGTACAATTATTACCTAAATAATTCCTATTTAAAACTAAATACTTACCTGTACAATAAAACTTAAACTAGCTACAATATTACTAATAGTTATATTGTAGCTATCTTAGGTTTTATTTTAATTTCGCAGGTAAGTTTGTATTTATTTTAACTAGGTAGACTAGTTAATAAATAGTTATTAACAATTTACTAGCTACATAGTTAAAATAAATACAAAGTTACCTGTAAAATAAAACCCAACCTGCGTTACACTAAAACCTAATATTACAATAAAATTAAATAAATTAAATTACTAAAATACAATTATCTAAATTACAAACCCCCCCATTAAATTGCACAAAATAAAAAACGAAATTATCAAAAATAAAAAACGAATTACTCCTAATCTAATAGCCCTATCAAAATAAAAAAATAAAAACTAACCTACACTAAACACTTAAAAGGGCCTTTTGCAGGACATTGCCCCAAAGAAATCAGCTCTTTTACATAGCAATTAAAAATACAAACATCCCCCCCAACAGTAAAACCCACCACCCACACAACCAAACCCCCCCAAATAAAACTCTATCTAAATAAACCTAAGCTAACCATTGCCCTGAAAAGGGCATTTGGATGGGCATTGCCCTTAAAAGGGCATTTAGCTCTTTTGCCATGCCCTGAAAAGGGCAATCAGCTCTTTTACGAAGTGCCCAAACCCTAAGCTAAAAATAAAACACACCCAAAAAAACACTAACCCCCGAAGATCCACTTACAGTTTTCCAAGTCCGGAAATCCATCCTCATCCAGCCGGCAAAGTCTTCATCCAAGCGGGCAGAAGTCCTCACTGAAGCGGGCAGAAGTCTTCATCAAAGCAGGCAGAAGTCCTCATCGAAGCAGGCAGAAGTCTTCATCCAGACAGCATCTTCTATTTTCATCCATCTGGCGCGGAGCGGGTCCATCTTCAAGACATCCGGTGTGGAGCATCCTCTTCTTACGATCGTCACTGGAAAATGAAGTTCCCTTTAAGTGATGTCATCCAAGATGGCGTTCCTTACATTCCGATTGGCTGATAGAATTCTATCAGCCAATAGGAATTAAGGGGGAAAAATCCTATTGGCTGTTGCAATCAGCCAATAGGATTGAGCTTTAATCCTATTGGCTGATCCAATCAGCCAATATGATTGAGCTTGCATTCTATTGGCTATTCCAATCAGCCAATAGAATGCATAACGATGCTTTTTCACTCATAACGCCAAACTCGTAATCTAGCTGTATATAAGTTGCAATTGTGTGATTTCCTTTTAAAACACAATTGTAATAATGCCAGTACTGTTAGAGACAATAACAACAGTGAGAGTGTGATTTATAATCAAATATAAAAATTAAATATATATATAAAAAAATAAACATATGTAGATGTTGGTGTCCTGAAGTGACTTTTCCTGCGGATCCCCTTAGCTATACAGGATATCACGTAGTCAACACAAATATATATGTTTATGTACCTATACATGTGCATATGTGTGCCCTGTTAGGTGAATACAATCTCTCCTACAGAGATAAATGGAGCTTTGATGAATCAATAACTCTACAATGTCTCCTGTGGCCTTTTCAGAGTGTTTTGAACATGAGCAAGAGAATAGATTGCAAAAAGCTGTGGAATTATTTTAAAGATGTCAAAATTACCCTTTCAAGGACTTTCGAAAAGCTAAAACTGGTCTCAAAAGGTTGTTGAAAAGTGACTTAAAAATGGATTGTGATCGGCCCTTGGGAAATATGAGGCTTTTATCAAGGATCAGCTGAACGTGGATTATTGTGATCATGCAGGCACAAAAAAGAGCTGAAAATGCTGTAGCCAATAACGATTCTGTTCAAGGTCCATCTAAGAAGTCAATTATATATATATATATATATATTTATATATATATATAGTCATGGTCAAAAATATTGGCACCCCTGCATTTCTGTCAGATAATGCACCACTTCGCCCAGAAAATTATTACAATTACAAATGTTTAGGAATTTTTTTTGTATTGGTATGAGAAAAAAAAGCCAAATCTGACACATTCCACACAAAACTCCAAAAGTAGACTCTCTCAATTTAATATTTGGTAGCACACCCCTTGGAAAAAATAACTAAAATCAATCGCTTCCTGTAACCATTAATGAGTTTCTTATACCTCTCTACTGGAATTTTGGATCACTTATCTTTCGCCAATTGCTCCAGGTCTCTCAGATTGGAAGGGTTCCTTTTTCCAACTGCTGTTTTGAGATCTCTCCACAGTTGCTCTAAGGGATTGAGATCTGGACGTATTGCTGGCCAGTTCAGTACTCTCCAGCGCTTTATCTTAAATCATTTCTGGGTGCTTTTTGTGTGCTTTGGGTCATTGTCCTGCTTTAAGACCCGTGACCTCTGACGGAGACCCAACTTTCTGATACTGGGCCCTACATTTCACCACAGAATTCTTTGGTAATGCCATGCACACAGTCAGAACATCCAGTGCCTGAAGCAGCAAAGCAACCCCAAAACATCAGTGAACCTCTATCATGTTTGACTGTAGGGACTGTATTCCTTCCTTCAAAAGCCTAATTTCTTTTTCTGAAAACAGTAGAATTATGGGCTTTACCAAAACGCTGTAATTTTGTTTCGTCTCTCCAAAGCACATTATCCTAAAAGGATTTTGGCTTCCTCAGGTAAGTTTTGGCAAACTCCAATCTGGCTTTTTTATGTTTCTGTGTCAGCAGTGGGTCCTCCTGCGTCTCCTACCATAGCGTCCCTTTTCATTCAGATGGTGACGTATAGTGCGAGATGACACATTTGTACCCTGTGCCTGAAGGTCAGCTTAAATTTGTCTAGAAGTTGATCAAGGTTCTTTATCCACCATTTGAACAATCCTTTGTTGCAATCTTTGATCAATTTATTCTATTTCGTCCACGTCCAGGGTGATTAGCTACAGTGCCATGGGCTGTAAACTTCTTGACAATGTTGTGCACAGTGGACACAGGAACATTAAGATCTCTGGAGATGGACTAGTAACTTTGAGATTGTCCAAGCTTCTCCACAATTCTTGTTCTCAAATCCTCAGACAATTATTTGCTGCTCTTTCTCTTCTCCATGCTCAGTGTGGCACACAGAGACACACAACAGAAATGTTGAGTCCATTTTTCATCAGTTTAAATGGTTGCCATTGTGATTTATATATTGTCAGCACCTGTTAAGTGATACAGGTGAGTTTAATTACAAATTACAGGAGCATAACAAACTTGGAATGCAATTATTTCTTACAATTTTGAGAAGGTGCCAAGTTTTGCGTGGAATGTGTCAGATTTGGCTTTTTTTATCCAATTTTTTGTGTCATACCAATACAAACGATAGAAATAAACATGAGAATGTCTAAACTTTTTTAATTGCAACAATTTTCTGGGTGAAGTGGTGCATTATCTGACAGAAATTCAGGGGTGCCAATATTTTTGGCCATGACTGTATGTTACGGGTGTAACTGACATTACCTCTGTGGGTAAAGCCTGATGTAAGATCCTACATCAGGCTTTACCCAGGTAATCCTAGGATTACCCAAACGCTTCTGGATAAAGATACCTACTTAAACGCTTCTGGATAACGCTACCTGCTTAAAGTGAATCACAGCACTCAGCTGATCCCAGTGCTCATAACAGCTACAGAACCTAATCTCTAACCTGTGATATTCTGTGTTTCCTCTGTTACAATTATGAATATAGTTTTGGATCTCAATTGCAGTGTTGCATAATATGAGTTTGTTCCACCTGAGTCTCTGTATTCAATGTGGATGAATACAGATTAACTATAAGTGAAAAGTTATTAAAGGTTAAAGTTCAGCTGGGCACAATGTAACAATCCAAAGGCTCTGGTGTTATAGTAAACAAAGTTTCTGTTAGTTAGTTCAGGCAAGATGTTACCTTGTATCAGATAGTGTAGAGATGGATCAATCCTATTCAGACTTGCTGACAGGCTGCTGACACACTGAATCAGAGTAGGCTGCACTGAAGCTGAATGAACAGAGTGTGATGTCACAAAAGGGTGTGTGGCTAAATTCCGGTTTTACAATCCAGTTTTCCTCTTTGTAATTGCTTTGGTTTTCTTCTGGTTAGTTGAATTGTACTCAGGAATTGTACTCAGGAAATGTTGCGGTCCAATGTAGCTTCAGAAACTGCAGGGACAATAAATGCTGCAGTAATAGAGTGGAGCTTGAGGCCGGGGACGATCCGGATTTTGCCTATGGAGTTGCGCCACCAACTTAGGAGCTGAAAGATTAGAGGAGGGTTCCCAGGTGTCATCTTCCTCGGTGTAGTTCTTCCAGCGCACCAAATACTGGAGTTCACCCCTGGAAATCCTAGAATCCACCAGACTTTCAACTTCATACTCCAGCAAATCGGAAGGAACTGAAGTGAATGAAGCATTTGGAGTAGATACTCTAGTTGGTTTTGCCGGTGTCAGTAGTGATACATGAAAGGTTGGATGAAGTTTTGATGATGGAAGCAATGTCAAAGTGAATGCATTCTGGTTAACGACCTTGGCAATAGGAAAGGGTCCAATAAACAGACTACCAAGTTTTTTACTGGGTACTTGCATTTTTAAATTCTTGGTGGATAACTAAACAAGATCTCCAACCTGATAGTTTGGTGATGGTCTGCTACGCCGATCATAGTATCGTTTTTGGGTCTCTTGTGCAGCAATTATGTTGTGTCGGATTTGTTTGAATATTTCAAGTAATGAATTATGGAACTCATCGACCAATGGTGAAGGTGATGGAAGTGAATCAGTCAGTAGTATTTGAGGATGATATCCATAATTCGCAAAGAACGGAGATAATTTAGTTGAAGAATTGGTATTATTGTTATAAGCGAATTCTTCTAGATGAATGTGTTGGAGCCAATCTTGTTGATGTTGAGAACAATAGCAGCGAATGTACTGTTCAAGCCATTGATTAAGTTTCTCAGTTTGGCCATTGGTCTGAGGATGGAATGAAGTGGAATATCTATGGTCTATTTGGAGTTTGTCACACAATTTTCTCCAAAATTGAGAGGTGAATTGAGTTCCACGATCACTATTATATGTTTTATTTCTTAAATCAAATAACAAATTGCAAGCATTTTTAAACTGTCTATAGAGCTTCCTGTCACCATGAAACGTATCTGGTTGAGATACTAATGGTTCTGGGGTAGTTTCAGTATGACCTGATTTTTGTTGTATTGAATCCTTTATTATTTTATGCAAAGTTTGATTTTCTAGCTGAATTTCCCTTAACCCTTGATTAAGTTGATCCACACGTTGAGAAAGTGAATAAACATACTGAGGCAGCTCTGCTGGATCCATTTCACTGTTTAGGCTTAGTATTATGTGATATTCTGTGTTTACTCTGTTAATTATGAATATAGTTTTGGATCTCAATTGCAGTGTTGCATAATATGAGTTTGTTCCACCTGAGTCTCTGTATTCAATGTAGATGAATACAGATTAACTATCAGTGAAAAGTTATTAAAGGTTAAAGTTCAGCTGGGCCCAATGTAACAACACAAAGGCTCTGGTGTTATAGTAAACAAAGTTTCTGTTAGTTAGTTCAGGCAAGATGTTACCTTGTATCAGATAGTGTAGAGATGGATCAATCCTATTCAGACTTGCTGACAGGCTGCTGACACACTGAATCAGAGTAGGCTGCACTGAAGCTGAATGAACAGAGCGTGATGTCACAAAAGGGTGTGTGGCTAAGTTCCAGTTTTACAATCCAGTTTTCCTCTTTGTAATTGCTTTGGTTTTCTTCTGGTTAGTTGAATTGTACTCAGGAAACAACCACTAAGTGCCAGTGGAGTTGTGGCAAGAAGGAAGTGCAAGATTTTGTAATAGGAAGGTGTGCTGTGAAATATGTTGCGGTCCAATGTAGCTTCAGAAACTGCAGGGACAATAAATGCTGCAGTAGTAGAGAGGAGTTTTAATCCTTAGTTCAGATGTCCAAGTGACTTAGAGATAGGAGATTATGTTAGGTTTGTATCCTAGGAAACAACTGCACATACACCTGCTAGGAAGCAGTTTCAATACTAAGCACCTGTTTACAGGAAACAGGATACTCTTAAAGACAAAGTGGGAAGGGCTATGAAATGACTGACAGGAGACCTGACATAACCACACATAGATAAGTTGCACTTTAATTCCCCCATCTTCATAATTTTTTTTGCCAGGGGGAGGCAAAAAAGATAGTGAAGATGGGGGAATTACAGTGCAAGCATTAGCTTTATCCAGAAGTGTTTGGGTAATCCTAGGATTACCCTAGGATTACTCTGGTAAAGCACGATCTTGCACCTGGCTTTACCCACAGCCAGGGCCGCCACTAGAAATTTTGGGGCCCCTGACTTAAGCATTGATCAGGGTCCCCCCCTTGACATGTGCAATTTTTGACCAAGTGACTAAAACGTATATGCACTTTATTCTTAAGTGTCTATTTAAACTTGGAAATGTTGTAAAGGTAGTTAGAAACACACAGACACACTCATATACCCCCCCCCCCTTTGACATGTGTAATTTTTGACCAAGTGACTAAAACGTATATGCACTTTATTCTTAAGTGTCTATTTAAACTTGGAAATGTTGTAAAGGTAACAACATACAAACACACAGACACACTCATATACTGAAACACACACTCACACATAAGGATTCACATATAGACACTCTAGCAGATATGCAAAGAAACACACTCAGACACCCAAACAGACACTGACATTGACCTGACAAGTAATGAGGTAGACTACAGTTTTGTAAAAAAAGAGATTTAGAAAACAAAATATGGAGTTCTGATTATCTTTTTGTAAAGGAAGATGTCAGCTAAATGATGACAACAGCATGCAGTGGCTGAATGGAAGGGCCTTGAACTGCCTAAACAATAATTTAAAGGTTAAATGGTGGATTAGGTGACTTCCGGAAAGGTCTCATTAGTCTCAAAGTCTGTAGAAAGATGTGAATAATCAGTAGTAAGGTCAAAATGTCCTATAAAGGAACAGACAATGGACACACACAAACTCAAACACAAACTTGCACATACACCCAAGTAAACACCGACAGATACAGCCTCAGAAAACACACAAAGACATACACACAGAGACACCCACAGAAAACACACAAAGACATACACACACAGAGAGACAACCACATAAAACACAGAAAGACATATACATTTACACACCCTCACTGAGACATCCACAGAAAACACACAAAGACATACACACACCCTCACAGAGACACCCACAGAAAACACACACCCTCACAGAGACATCCACAGAAAAAACAGACATACACACCCACCCTCATAGAGGCATCCAGAGAAAATAAACAAAGACAAACATACACACACCCTCACAGAGACACCCATAGAAAAAGCACAAAGACATATGCACACACCCTCACAGACATCCACAGAAAATGCACAGACATACACACCCACCCTCACAGAGAGACCCACAGAATAAAAATACATACACACTCATAGAGACACAAACCAAAGCACAAAGACATAAACACAGACACCCACATAAACACTCACAGGAGGAAACATTTATGCAGAAATTAAGAGATCACTTTTTAAAGAATCATATTTGTAAATGTGCAAACAAAAATAATTCTGTGAATTCAAAATAGTACATTAATGATCTGGATAGATGGCTAGATGAAGAAAAGTACTTTTAAAAGATTGACATTTTTTTTTCTCCCCATTTTCTCCAACCAAGAGCACAACTTCAAATATAGTGTACAAATGTTCCCATCTGTCAGCTGTACTTATGGATTTTGAAAATGCTGTACTCTATATGGTCTTGGTGGAACCATAAGCTGTGGTACTCATACCATTAGATCTGGTTAAATGCAGGATTTAGGCTTGTTGGTATATATTTCAAAATTAAGCCAGCTTAGTGTAAACTGAACAGTTTTGAGTTAACCTGTCTCATTTCAAATTAAAAAAATGCATATCTGCCAAAAGGGCACCTACCATTTGTGTATTGAGGAGGAAACATTTCTTCATGGTTTTAAATATAGAATTTCTACAGCATTGTCAAATAATCATAAATAAACTGCTGCTAAAAAAAATTGTTTTTATGGACCCCTGGCCCCACCATACAACTACTACCACACTGAAGTTACAATCTGAAATTGCACAAAGAAACAAAAAACATTTGCTAAGTAAGTTCTACCTCCTCTGCAAATGAAAGTGATCTGCTGTCTGACTCAGGCACACACTGTACAAACAAAGTGCCAAGTCTGTCTCACACTGTGCATAGTGGTTTAGTGCACACTCAGAAATCCTCTCAAATACTAATACTTTACTCCTTGTAATAACATTCCCCATGATCAATTAGCACTCTGCTGTAGTACCCACTAGTGGCTGCCAAATTTAAAAAAAAAAATATTTTTTTTTTTTAGTTCTTGCCTCATGGGGCCCCCCTGGCCCATTGGGCCCCTGACAGGAGTCACCCCTGTCACCCCCTGATGGCGGCCCTGCCCACAGCCACTGGGTAATGTCAGTTTACACAATAACTGACTTTACTTGTAACACACATATATATATATATATATATATATATACATACAGTATCTCACAAAAGTGAGTACACCCCTCACATTTTTGTAAAAATTGTATTATATCTTTTCATGTGACAACACTTTAAAAATGGCACTTTGCTACAATGTATGCTCATGCTCATCTGGAGCGGTTTAGGAGTATCGGTTTGATTATGTGTTTAACCTCTCTGCAGGGTTTAATAGAACATTTTCTATTAAACCCTGCAGAGAGGTTAAACACATATTTAAATCTTTACTAAGGCCTGACCAGGGATTGAGGTATTTGTGTCTCATGCTCATCCGGAGTGGTTTAGGAGTACCGGATTGATTATGTTTTTAACCTCTCTGCCTCACCAGCCTCTGACCTCACTGATATATACAGTATCCCACAAAAGTGAGTACACCCCTCACATTTTTGTAAATATTTTATTATATCTTTTCATGTGACAACACTGAAGAAATGACACTTTGCTACAATGTAAAGTAGTGAGTGTAAATCCTGTATAACAGTGTCAATTATTTGCTGTCCCCTCAAAATAACTCAACACACAGCCATTAATGAGAAAACAGAAAATGTTCACTCAGACACAAAAGTAGTAGTAAAAACTCGTCTGTGTAATTTTATAATATTATAGTAATCCAGCAGTCAATTCAAAGTGGTATATAATGTAACCTCTTAAGTTCATGTGTAGTAATCACAATTTGCACACCTTGAAAAGTCTATTAGACTAGCGCCCAACTTATAGATATCCACAACTATCAGTCGTTCCGTAAGTATATGTATAAAATACCTTCCGGGTATTACTGTATCAAAACAGTCTTGCTTGAAAAAGCGCACTCTCCTCCAGTGGCGGCTGGTGAATTTTTAGGATGGGGGTGCACAAGACCCTCCCCCTATTAGAAAGCCATGCCCCTTTGAAAAACCACGCCCATTTTTAAAAACCACGCCCCTTTAACAAGCCACACCCATTTTAAAAGCCACACCCCTTTGTGAAAACCACGCCTCTCAAATGGCCCCACCCATTTGAACCAGCAGTGTTTTTGGTCATCGTCTTCTTGAAATATCCAGCCCCGGCCTGGGGGTAACTTCAACTGAAGTTTGTGACTGATTCCTCAACATTATTCTCAAGTATCTGCTGATATTGAGTGGAATCCATGAGACCCTCAACAATATTCCCAGTAGTACAGGTCTTTGGAGGTGGTCTGTGGGCTGTTTTTGACCGTTCTCACCATCCTTTGACTTTGCCTCTGGCCCTCTCTGATATTTTACTTGCCCTGCCACTTCTGGCCTTAACAAGAACTGTGCCTGTGGTCTTCCATATCCTCACCATGCATTGCTCACTGTGTTCCTCATAGTGGACACAGACATCTTAAATCTATGAATGCATACTCTTCAGTACAGCCATGTTCACGTGCGACAGTGCACAAATGGAGGAGCCTACACTACCTGCCCATGTCTAGTATTAAAATATACATGATGGTGCTCAGTAAAATTATATAATAACATATATATATTAACCAAATAATTAATTAAAGCTGCAAAATAATAAGAATGTTGAATGTACATTTATGAAAACATATATATTCCTGGATTTAAAGAACCTTCCACTTTATAGAGAAATACAACCACATTTCAATTACTGTTGCCCCAGCCCCCAGTGTTCGATATTAGGCAATGCAGCCAAAGGCCTTGGCAACATGAAGATAAATACACCCACATTTTACTTTCTACAAAAGAAGATTATTTCTATTACACTAGTGCTTAATAATTAACTTCAACGGTAAAGATTAAAACAGAATGTTGATAACTTGGCACACAGAGACACACAACAGAAATGTTGAGTCCATTTTTCATCAGTTTAAATGGTTGCCATTGTGATTTATATATTGTCAGCACCTGTTAAGTGATACAGGTGAGTTTAATTACAAATTACAGGAGCATAACAAACTTGGAATGCAATTATTTCTTACAATTTTGAGAAGGTGCCAAGTTTTGCGTGGAATGTGTCAGATTTGGCTTTTTTTATCCAATTTTTTGTGTCATACCAATACAAACGATAGAAATAAACATGAGAATGTCTAAACTTTTTTAATTGCAACAATTTTCTGGGTGAAGTGGTGCATTATCTGACAGAAATTCAGGGGTGCCAATATTTTTGGCCATGACTGTATGTTACGGGTGTAACTGACATTACCTCTGTGGGTAAAGCCTGATGTAAGATCCTACATCAGGCTTTACCCAGGTAATCCTAGGATTACCCAAACGCTTCTGGATAAAGATACCTACTTAAACGCTTCTGGATAACGCTACCTGCTTAAAGTGAATCACAGCACTCAGCTGATCCCAGTGCTCATAACAGCTACAGAACCTAATCTCTAACCTGTGATATTCTGTGTTTCCTCTGTTACAATTATGAATATAGTTTTGGATCTCAATTGCAGTGTTGCATAATATGAGTTTGTTCCACCTGAGTCTCTGTATTCAATGTGGATGAATACAGATTAACTATCAGTGAAAAGTTATTAAAGGTTAAAGTTCAGCTGGGCACAATGTAACAATCCAAAGGCTCTGGTGTTATAGTAAACAAAGTTTCTGTTAGTTAGTTCAGGCAAGATGTTACCTTGTATCAGATAGTGTAGAGATGGATCAATCCTATTCAGACTTGCTGACAGGCTGCTGACAGGCTGCTGACACACTGAATCAGAGTAGGCTGCACTGAAGCTGAATGAACAGAGTGTGATGTCACAAAAGGGTGTGTGGCTAAATTCCGGTTTTACAATCCAGTTTTCCTCTTTGTAATTGCTTTGGTTTTCTTCTGGTTAGTTGAATTGTACTCAGGAATTGTACTCAGGAAATGTTGCGGTCCAATGTAGCTTCAGAAACTGCAGGGACAATAAATGCTGTAGTAGTAGAGAGGAGTTTTAATCCTTAGTTCAGATGTCCAAGTGGCTTAGAGAAAGGAGATTATGTTAGGTTTGTATCCTAGGAAACAACTGCACATACACCTGCTAGGAAGCAGTTTCAATACTAAGCACCTGTTTACAGGAAACAGGATACTCTTAAAGACAAAGTGGGAAGGGCTATGAAATGACTGACAGGAGACCTGACATGACCCCCCACCTAAGCAAGCTGTCCCACAGCTTGAGGCCGGGGACGATCCGGATTTTGCCTATGGAGTTGCGCCACCAACTTAGGAGCTGAAAGATTAGAGGAGGGTTCCCAGGTGTCATCTTCCTCGGTGTAGTTCTTCCAGCGCACCAAATACTGGAGTTCACCCCTGGAAATCCTAGAATCCACCAGACTTTCAACTTCATACTCCAGCAAATCGGAAGGAACTGAAGTGAATGAAGCATTTGGAGTAGATACTCTAGTTGGTTTTGCCGGTTTCAGTAGTGATACATGAAAGGTTGGATTAAGTTTTGATGATGGAAGCAATGTCAAAGTGAATGCATTCTGGTTAACGACCTTGGCAATAGGAAAGGGTCCAATAAACAGACTACCAAGTTTTTTACTGGGTACTTGCATTTTTAAATTCTTGGTGGATAACTAAACAAGATCTCCAACCTGATAGTTTGGTGATGGTCTGCTACGCCGATCATAGTATTGTTTTTGGGTCTCTTGTGCAGCAATTATGTTGTGTCGGATTTGTTTGAATATTTCAAGTAATGAATTATGGAACTCATCGACCAATGGTGAAGGTGATGGAAGTGAATCAGTCAGTAGTATTTGAGGATGATATCCATAATTCGCAAAGAACGGAGATAATTTAGTTGAAGAATTGGTATTATTGTTATAAGCGAATTCTTCTAGATGAATGTGTTGGAGCCAATCTTGTTGATGTTGAGAACAATAGCAGCGAATGTACTGTTCAAGCCATTGATTAAGTTTCTCAGTTTGGCCATTGGTCTGAGGATGGATTGAAGTGGAATATCTATGGTCTATTTGGAGTTTGTCACACAATTTTCTCCAAAATTGAGAGGTGAATTGAGTTCCACGATCACTATTTTATGTTTTATTTCTTAAATCAAATAACAAATTGCAAGCATTTTTAAACTGTCTATAGAGCTTCCTGTCACCATGAAACGTATCTGGTTGAGATACTAATGGTTCTGGGGTAGTTTCAGTATGACCTGATTTTTGTTGTATTGAATCCTTTATTATTTTATGCAAAGTTTGATTTTCTAGCTGAATTTCCCTTAACCCTTGATTAAGTTGATCCACACGTTGAGAAAGTGAATAAACATACTGAGGCAGCTCTGCTGGATCCATTTCACTGTTTAGGCTTAGTATTATGTGATATTCTGTGTTTACTCTGTTAATTATGAATATAGTTTTGGATCTCAATTGCAGTGTTGCATAATATGAGTTTGTTCCACCTGAGTCTCTGTATTCAATGTAGATGAATACAGATTAACTATCAGTGAAAAGTTATTAAAGGTTAAAGTTCAGCTGGGCCCAATGTAACAACACAAAGGCTCTGGTGTTATAGTAAACAAAGTTTCTGTTAGTTAGTTCAGGCAAGATGTTACCTTGTATCAGATAGTGTAGAGATGGATCAATCCTATTCAGACTTGCTGACAGGCTGCTGACACACTGAATCAGAGTAGGCTGCACTGAAGCTGAATGAACAGAGCGTGATGTCACAAAAGGGTGTGTGGCTAAGTTCCAGTTTTACAATCCAGTTTTCCTCTTTGTAATTGCTTTGGTTTTCTTCTGGTTAGTTGAATTGTACTCAGGAAACAACCACTAAGTGCCAGTGGAGTTGTGGCAAGAAGGAAGTGCAAGATTTTGTAATAGGAAGGTGTGCTGTGAAATATGTTGCGGTCCAATGTAGCTTCAGAAACTGCAGGGACAATAAATGCTGCAGTAGTAGAGAGGAGTTTTAATCCTTAGTTCAGATGTCCAAGTGACTTAGAGATAGGAGATTATGTTAGGTTTGTATCCTAGGAAACAACTGCACATACACCTGCTAGGAAGCAGTTTCAATACTAAGCACCTGTTTACAGGAAACAGGATACTCTTAAAGACAAAGTGGGAAGGGCTATGAAATGACTGACAGGAGACCTGACATAACCACACATAGATAAGTTGCACTTTAATTCCCCCATCTTCATAATTTTTTTTGCCAGGGGGAGGCAAAAAAGATAGTGAAGATGGGGGAATTACAGTGCAAGCATTAGCTTTATCCAGAAGTGTTTGGGTAATCCTAGGATTACCCTAGGATTACCCTGGTAAAGCACAATCTTGCACCTGGCTTTACCCACAGCCAGGGCCGCCACTAGAAATTTTGGGGCCCCTGACTTAAGCATTGATCAGGGTCCCCCCCTTGACATGTGCAATTTTTGACCAAGTGACTAAAACGTATATGCACTTTATTCTTAAGTGTCTATTTAAACTTGGAAATGTTGTAAAGGTAGTTAGAAACACACAGACACACTCATATACCCCCCCCCCCCTTTGACATGTGTAATTTTTTACCAAGTGACTAAAACGTATATGCACTTTATTCTTAAGTGTCTATTTAAACTTGGAAATGTTGTAAAGGTAACAACATACAAACACACAGACACACTCATATACTGAAACACACACTCACACATAAGGATTCACATATAGACACTCTAGCAGATATGCAAAGAAACACACTCAGACACCCAAACAGACACTGACATTGACCTGATAAGTAATGAGGTAGACTACAGTTTTGTAAAAAAAGAGATTTAGAAAACAAAATATGGAGTTCTGATTATCTTTTTGCAAAGGAAGATGTCAGCTAAATGATGACAACAGCATGCAGTGGCTGAATGGAAGGGCCTTGAACTGCCTAAACAATAATTTAAAGGTTAAATGGTGGATTAGGTGACTTCCGGAAAGGTCTCATTAGTCTCAAAGTCTGTAGAAAGATGTGAATAATCAGTAGTAAGGTCAAAATGTCCTATAAAGGAACAGACAATGGACACACACAAACTCAAACACAAACTTGCACATACACCCAAGTAAACACCGACAGATACAGCCTCAGAAAACACACAAAGACATACACACAGAGACACCCACAGAAAACACACAAAGACATACACACACAGAGAGACAACCACATAAAACACAGAAAGACATATACATTTACACACCCTCACTGAGACATCCACAGAAAACACACAAAGACATACACACACCCTCACAGAGACACCCACAGAAAACACACACCCTCACAGAGACATCCACAGAAAAAACAGACATACACACCCACCCTCATAGAGGCATCCAGAGAAAATACACAAAGACAAACATACACACACCCTCACAGAGACACCCATAGAAAAAGCACAAAGACATATGCACACACCCTCACAGACATCCACAGAAAATGCACAGACATACACACCCACCCTCACAGAGAGACCCACAGAATAAAAATACATACACACTCATAGAGACACAAACCAAAGCACAAAGACATAAACACAGACACCCACATAAACACTCACAGGAGGAAACATTTATGCACCTTGCATCCCCTAAATCAACAGTGCGTGACATGCATGATAAAAAAAAAAAGCAGAAATTAAGAGATCACTTTTTAAAGAATCATATTTGTAAATGTGCAAACAAAAATAATTCTGTGAATTCAAAATAGTACATTAATGATCTGGGTAGATGGCTAGATGAAGAAAAGTACTTTTAAAAGGTTGACATTTTTTTTTCTCCCCATTTTCTCCAACCAAGAGCACAACTTCAAATATAGTGTACAAATGTTCCCATCTGTCAGCTGTACTTATGGATTTTGAAAATGCTGTACTCTATATGGTCTTGGTGGAACCATAAGCTGTGGTACTCATACCATTAGATCTGGTTAAATGCAGGATTTAGGCTTGTTGGTATATATTTCAAAATTAAGCCAGCTTAATGTAAACTGAACAGTTTTGAGTTAACCTGTCTCATTTCAAATTAAAAAAATGCATATCTGCCAAAAGGGCACCTACCATTTGTGTATTGAGGAGGAAACATTTCTTCATGGTTTTAAATATAGAATTTCTACAGCATTGTCAAATAATCATAAATACACTGCTGCTAAAAAAAATTGTTTTTATGGACCCCTGGCCCCACCATACAACTACTACCACACTGAAGTTACAATCTGAAATTGCACAAAGAAACAAAAAACATTTGCTAAGTAAGTTCTACCTCCTCTGCAAATGAAAGTGATCTGCTGTCTGACTCAGGCACACACTGTACAAACAAAGTGCCAAGTCTGTCTCACACTGTGCATAGTGGTTTAGTGCACACTCAGAAATCCTCTCAAATACTAATACTTTACTCCTTGTAATAACATTCCCCATGATCAATTAGCACTCTGCTGTAGTACCCACTAGTGGCTGCCAAATTAAAAAAAATAAAAATATATATTTTTTTAGTTCTTGCCTCATGGGGCCCCCCTGGCCCATTGGACCCCTGACAGGAGTCACCCCTGTCACCCCCTGATGGCGGCCCTACCCACAGCCACTGGGTAATGTCAGTTTACACAATAACTGACTTTACTTGTAACACACATATATATATATATATATATATATATTTTGCATACAAAGAGAGAAGCGCTCTACCAGGAACGAACAACAGCTCAGTGGCTTGTTCTATGGCGATTTACCACCCGGAAGCAGCCTCTTTTAGACCAGTGTGCTTTTCACAGAAGAAAACTTTCCTGAAGTATATCAGTCTGATCCCGCCAAGTAAGGTCAGTCCAGCCCCGAAATACCAGGCAATTCTCCTCTGAACAAGGAACATGACAACCCCAGACGATCGTTTCGGCCTCCTATGGGCCTCGTCAGTGAATTGCAGCCACATTCCTCTAAGCACACTGGGCAAGGAGTCCACGTCTGGTTTCCCCCATCACCCATAGGGAGACTTCCCCAGGGTCATAATAATTTGCATACAAAGAGAGAAGCGCTCTACCAGGAACGAACAACAGCTCAGTGGCTTGTTCTATGGCGATTTACCACCCGGAAGCAGCCTCTTTTAGACCAGTGTGCTTTTCACAGAAGAAAACTTTCCTGAAGTATATCAGTCTGATCCCGCCAAGTAAGGTCAGTCCAGCCCCGAAATACCAGGCAATTCTCCTCTGAACAAGGAACATGACAACCCCAGACGATCGTTTCGGCCTCCTATGGGCCTCGTCAGTGAGGTGCAGCCACATTCCTCTAAGCACACTGGGCAAGGAGTCTCACAAAAGTGAGTACACCCCTCACATTTTTGTAAAAATTGTATTATATCTTTTCATGTGACAACACTTTAAAAATGGCACTTTGCTACAATGTATGCTCATGCTCATCTGGAGTGGTTTAGGAGTATCGGTTTGATTATGTGTTTAACCTCTCTGCAGGGTTTAATAGAACATTTTCTATTAAACCCTGCAGAGAGGTTAAACACATATTTAAATCTTTACTAAGGCCTGACCAGGGATTGAGGTATTTGTGTCTCATGCTCATCCGGAGTGGTTTAGGAGTACCGGATTGATTATGTTTTTAACCTCTCTGCCTCACCAGCCTCTGACCTCACTGATATATACGGTATCCCACAAAAGTGAGTACACCCCTCACATTTTTGTAAATATTTTATTATATATTTTCATGTG
The DNA here is from genome assembly GCF_027579735.1 of Bombina bombina. Classification (NCBI taxonomy): domain Eukaryota; kingdom Metazoa; phylum Chordata; class Amphibia; order Anura; family Bombinatoridae; genus Bombina; species Bombina bombina. The sequence continues at coordinate 589,148,732 of NC_069502.1, forward strand.
ACAACACTGAAGAAATGACACTTTGCTACAATGTAAAGTAATGAGTGTACATCCTGTATAACAGTGTCAATTATTTGCTGTCCCCTCAAAATAACTCAACACACAGCCATTAATGAGAAAACAGAAAATGTTCACTCAGACACAAAAGTAGTAGTAAAAACTCGTCTGTGTAATTTTATAATATTATAGTAATCCAGCAGTCAATTCAAAGTGGTATATAATGTAACCTCTTAAGTTCATGTGTAGTAATCACAATTTGCACACCTTGAAAAGTCTATTAGACTAGCGCCCAACTTATAGATATCCACAACTATCAGTCGTTCCGTAAGTATATGTATAAAATACCTTCCGGGTATTACTGTATCAAAACAGTCTTGCTTGAAAAAGCGCACTCTCCTCCAGTGGCGGCTGGTGAATTTTTAGGATGGGGGTGCACAAGACCCTCCCCCTATTAGAAAGCCATGCCCCTTTGAAAAACCACACCCCTTTTTAAAAACCCACGCCCCTTTAACAAGCCACACCCATTTTAAAAGCCACACCCCTTTGTGAAAGTCACGCCCCTCAAATGGCCCCACCCATTTGAACCAGCAGTGTTTTTGGTCATCGTCTTCTTGAAATATCCAGCCCCGGCCTGGGGGTAACTTCAACTGAAGTTTGTGACTGATTCCTCAACATTATTCTCAAGTATCTGCTGATATTGAGTGGAATCCATGAGACCCTCAACAATATTCCCAGTAGTACAGGTCTTTGGAGGTGGTCTGTGGGCTGTTTTTGACCGTTCTCACCATCCTTTGCCTTTGCCTCTGGCCCTCTCTGATATTTTACTTGCCCTGCCACTTCTGGCCTTAAGAACTGTGCCTGTGGTCTTCCATATCCTCACCATGCATTGCTCACTGTGTTCCTCATAGTGGACACAGACATCTTAAATCTATGAATGCATACTCTTCAGTACAGCCATGTTCACGTGCGACAGTGCACAAATGGAGGAGCCTACACTACCTGCCCATGTCTAGTCTTAAAATATACATGATGGTGCTCAGTAAAATTATATAATAACATATATATATTAACCAAATAATTAATTAAAGCTGCAAAATAATAAGAATGTTGAATGTATATTTATGAAAACATATATATTCCTGGATTTAAAGAACCTTCCACTTTATAGAGAAATACAACCACATTTCAATTACTGTTGCCCCAGCCCCCAGTGTTCGATATTAGGCAATGCAGCCAAAGGCCTTGGCAACATGAAGATAAATACACCCACATTTTACTTTCTACAAAAGAAGATTATTTCTATTACACTAGTGCTTAATAATTAACTTCAACGGTAAAGATTAAAACAGAATGTTGATAACTTAAGTACAATTTTTGTAAATTAAGTCAATCCGCCTGTCTTTTTTTGAGGCAAATAAATCAATAACATTTTCGGTGAATGTAGGCATGTCATTGATCAATTGTTTTTCAATTGTGAGCATGGCTAGAGCAGTCAGTCTTTCCTCAGTCATGGTGCTCCTTAGAAATGTCTTAACTCGTTTTAAAGTTGAGAAACATCTCTCAGCCTCAGCAGTTGTCACGGGAATAGTCAAAATAATTTGCAACAGTTTGTAGGTCTCCGAGAAAGTACTGTCCAAGTTATTTTCTATTACAAACTGTAGAAGACTGATGGCACCATTCATATTTCGGAAATCTGGTCTTCTGTAAATTACTCCTAGTTCAGTTTTCAGGCGATCTTTCTGTAATGTGTGATAAACCGCTGATGTTTGTTCAAGAAGCTGATTTGGAAAATTTTTCTCGTAATCCGCAAATTTTTCCGCTTGCAGGAGAGAAACAGCCGAGTAGTGAGTTATAAAAGAAAATCTATCTTTTACTTGATTTGTGATAACATCGCATATCTCTTTAGCTGCCACAGTCTGAGCAATGTGAATATTTTCTCTCTTCCTTTTCCTAGATGTTTCCTCTGTTTCTGATATCGTCATGGTCACTGTGTCCATTCTATTCCTTTCGTTTTCCATTGTCTGCTGGAAAGTGTTAATATGTTTTCGAATAAGTGCCGCATCTGTTTGTGTTTTCTGAAGTTGGTTGTATAACACATCTACATGTGGCATAATATTGTGAAAAACTGTAAGCCAAAACATGAATACCGAGTCTTGTAACATACGCCGAATAGCCCCTGCTTGATTTATAGCTATTTCTTTTTTCGATGTTGACTCTATTTTTTCCATGCATTCAATTAACTGTTCCCTGTTTTCAAAAACTGTATTGACGGTTCGACTCTTGAAATTCCACCTGGTGGCTGAACCATGAGGTATCCTTCTTCTAACAGTTTCATCTAGAATAGCTATCCTTTGTGGCAAGTTACTAAAAAAGTTAGTAATGTCACTTAGATTTGAAAAAAATACTCGAACTTGTTGATTTTGACTGCTTGCTTGGCTGACAATTAAATTGAGCTGATGTGCATAGCAATGCACAAAATGTGCATTCTTGTAGGTACGTTTAATTATAGCCTGAACACCTGCATGCTGACCACTCATCACGCTTGCACCGTCGTAACTCTGTGATATCAGTTTCACTGGGTTGTCTATAACTTTTTCCAAAGTAGCTTGAATACACGTAGCTAAAGATTCTGCATCATGTCCAGCTGGATTAGTGAATTCCCAGAATCTCTCAACCGGTTGTCCATTACCTATAATGTATCTAAAAACAACAACCAATTGGAAGGCAGATGAAACATCAGTAGTTTCATCTGCTATCACTGCTACAAAACTTGCATTTGAGATTTCCTTCTTTATTTGGTTCTGGCAAACAGTAAGCATACAGTCTAATAAATCGTTTTGAATTTCTTTTGACGTTCCTTTAAAAACAGTGGCACTAGCGAGATGTTCTTTTAGAGATGCATCAAGCTCTGCTGAAAAGTTTATAAGACCTCTGAAAATGCCTGGATTTAATGAATCATCGCGTTCATCATGTCCTCGAAGGGCAAGCTCAAATGCGCCGCAAAATAAAATACAATTAATTATTTTGGAAAGAACATAGCGATTTTTTGTTACTTGCTCATTATGGCCTAGATTTGGAGTTCGGCGGTAAAAGGGCTGTTAACGCTCCGCGGGCTTTTTTCTGGCCGCACCATAAATTTAACTCTGGTATCGAGAGTTCAAACAAATGCTGCGTTAGGCTCTAAAAAAGGAGCGTAGAGCATTTTTACCGCAAATGCAACTCTCGATACCAGAGTTGCTTACGGACGCGGCCGGCATCAAAAACGTGCTCGTGCACGATTCCCCCATAGGAAACAATGGGGCTGTTTGAGCTGAAAAAAAAACTAACACCTGCAAAAAAGCAGCGTTCAGCTCCTAACGCAGCACCATTGTTTCCTATGGGGAAACACTTCCTACGTCTGCACCTAACACCCTAACATGTACCCCGAGTCTAAACACCCCTAACCTTACACTTACTAACCCCTAATCTGCCGCCCCCGCTATCGCTGACCCCTGCATTACACTTTTAACCCCTAATCTGCCGCTCCGTAAACCGCCGCAACCTACGTTATCCCTATGTACCCCTAATCTGCTGCCCTAACATCGCCGACCCCTATGTTATATTTATTAACCCCTAATCTGCCCCCCACAACGTCGCCGACACCTACCTACACTTATTAACCCCTAATCTGCCGAGCGGACCTGAGCGCTACTATAATAAAGTTATTAACCCCTAATCCGCCTCACTAACCCTATCATAAATAGTATTAACCCCTAATCTGCCCTCCCTAACATCGCCGACACCTAACTTCAATTATTAACCCCTAATCTTCCGATCGGAGCTCACCGCTATTCTAATAAATGGATTAACCCCTAAAACTAAGTCTAACCCTAACACTAACACCCCCCTAACTTAAATATAATTTACATCTAACGAAATTAATTAACTCTTATTAAATAAATTAATCCTATTTAAAGCTAAATACTTACCTGTAAAATAAACCCTAATATAGCTACAATATAAATTATAATTATATTATAGCTATTTTAGGATTAATATTTATTTTACAGGCAACTTGGTATTTATTTTAACTAGGTACAATAGCTATTAAATAGTTAAGAACTATTTAATAGTTACCTAGTTAAAATAATAACAAATTTACCTGTAAAATAAATCCTAACCTAAGATATAATTAAACCTAACACTACCCTATCAATAAAATAATTAAATAAACTACCTACAATTACCTACAATTAACCTAACACTACACTATCAATAAATTAAATAAACACAATTGCTACAAATAAATACAATTAAATAAACTAGCTAAAGTACAAAAAATAAAAAAGAACTAAGTTACAGAAAATAAAAAAATATTTACAAACATAAGAAAAATATTACAACAATTTTAAACTAATTACACCTACTCTAAGCCCCCTAATAAAATAACAAAGCCCCCCAAAATAAAAAATTCCCTACCCTATTCTAAATTAAAAAAGTTACAAGCTCTTTTACCTTACCAGCCCTGAACAGGGCCCTTTGCGGGGCATGCCCCAAGAATTTCAGCTCTTTTGCCTGTAAAAGAATAAATACAATACCCCCCCCCCCCCAACATTACAACCCACCACCCACATACCCCTAATCTAACCCAAACCCCCCTTAAATAAACCTAACACTAATCCCCTGAAGATCTTCCTACCTTGTCTTCACCACCCAGGTATCACCGATCGGTCCTGGCTCCGATATCTTCATCCAACCCAAGCGGGGGCTAGACATCCACTGAAGAAGTCCAGAAGAGGGTCCAAAGTCTTCCTCCTATCCGGCAAGAAGAGGACATCCGGACCGGCAAACATCTTCTCCAAGCGGCATCTTCGATCTTCTTCCATCCGGAGCGAAGCGGCAGGATCCTGAAGACCCCCAGCGCGGAACATCCATCCGGACCGACGACTGAACGACGAATGACGGTTCCTTTAAATGACGTCATCCAAGATGGCGTCCCTCGAATTCCGATTGGCTGATAGGATTCTATCAGCCAATCGGAATTAAGGTAGGAATTTTCTGATTGGCTGATGGAATCAGCCAATCAGAATCTAGTTCAATCCGATTGGCTGATCCAATCAGCCAATCAGATTGAGCTCGCATTCTATTGGCTGTTCCGATCAGCCAATAGAATGCGAGCTCAATCTGATTGGCTGATTGGATCAGCCAATTGGATTGAACTAGATTCTGATTGGCTGATTCCATCAGCCAATCAGAAAATTCCTACCTTAATTCCGATTGGCTGATAGAATCCTATCAGCCAATCGGAATTCGAGGGACGCCATCTTGGATGACGTCATTTAAAGGAACCGTCATTCGTCGTTCAGTCGTCGGTCCGGATGGATGTTCCGCGCTGGGGGTCTTCAGGATCCTGCCGCTTCGCTCCGGATGGAAGAAGATCGAAGATGCCGCTTGGAGAAGATGTTTGCCGGTCCGGATGTCCTCTTCTTGCCGGATAGGAGGAAGACTTTGGACCCTCTTCTGGACTTCTTCAGTGGATGTCTAGCCCCCGCTTGGGTTGGATGAAGATATCGGAGCCAGGACCGATCGGTGATACCTGGATGGTGAAGACAAGGTAGGAAGATCTTCAGGGGATTAGTGTTAGGTTTATTTAAGGGGGGTTTGGGTTAGATTAGGGGTATGTGGGTGGTGGGTTGTAATGTTGGGGGGGGGGGGTATTGTATTTATTCTTTTACAGGCAAAAGAGCTGAAATTCTTGGGGCATGCCCCGCAAAGGGCCCTGTTCAGGGCTGGTAAGGTAAAAGAGCTTGTAACTTTTTTAATTTAGAATAGGGTAGGGAATTTTTTATTTTGGGGGGCTTTGTTATTTTATTAGGGGGCTTAGAGTAGGTGTAATTAGTTTAAAATTGTTGTAATATTTTTCTTATGTTTGTAAATATTTTTTTATTTTCTGTAACTTAGTTCTTTTTTATTTTTTGTACTTTAGCTAGTTTATTTAATTGTATTTATTTGTAGCAATTGTGTTTATTTAATTTATTGATAGTGTAGTGTTAGGTTAATTGTAGGTAATTGTAGGTAGTTTATTTAATTATTTTATTGAAAGGGTAGTGTTAGGTTTAATTATATCTTAGGTTAGGATTTATTTTACAGGTAATTTTGTAATTATTTTAACTAGGTAACTATTAAATAGTTCTTAACTATTTAATAGCTATTGTACCTAGTTAAAATAAATACCAAGTTGCCTGTAAAATAAATATTAATCCTAAAATAGCTATAATATAATTATAATTTATATTGTAGCTATATTAGGGTTTATTTTACAGGTAAGTATTTAGCTTTAAATAGGAATACATTATTTAATAAGAGTTAATTTATTTCGTTAGATAAAAATTATATTTAACTTAGGGGGGTGTTAGTGTTAGGGTTAGACTTAGCTTTAGGGGTTAATACATTTATTAGAATAGCGGTGAGCTCCGGTCGGCAGATTAGGGGTTAATAATTGAAGTTAGGTGTCGGCGATGTTAGGGAGGGCAGATTAGGGGTTAATACTATTTATGATAGGGTTAGTGAGGCGGATTAGGGGTTAATAACTTTATTATAGTAGCGCTCAGGTCCGCTCGGCAGATTAGGGGTTAATAAGTGTAGGCAGGTGTCGGCGACGTTGAGGGGGGCAGATTAGGGGTTAATAAATATAATATAGGGGTCGGCGATGTTAGGGGCAGCAGATTAGGGGTACATAGGGATAACGTAGGTGGCGGCGATTTGCGGTCGGAAGATTAGGGGTTAATTATTGTAAGTAGCTGGCGGCGACGTTGTGGGGGGCAGGTTAGGGGTGAATAAATATAATATAGGGGTCGGCGGGGTTAGGGGCAGCAGATTAGGGGTACATAAATATAACGTAGGTGGCGGTCGGCAGATTAGGGGTTAAAAATTTTAATCGAGTGGCGGCGGTGTGGGGGGACCTCGGTTTAGGGGTACATAGGTAGTTTATGGGTGTTAGTGTACTTTAGGGTACAGTAGTTAAGAGCTTTATGAACCGGCGTTAGCCAGAAAGCTCTTAACTCCTGCTATTTTCAGGCGGCTGGAATCTTGTCGTTAGAGCTCTAACGCTCACTTCAGAAACGACTCTAAATACCAGCGTTAGAAAGATCCCATTGAAAAGATAGGCTACGCAAATGGCGTAGGGGGATCTGCGGTATGGAAAAGTCGCGGCTGTAAAGTGAGCGTTAGACCCTTTAATCACTGACTCCAAATACCAGCGGGCGCCCAAAACCAGCGTTAGGAGCCTCTAACGCTGGTTTTGACGGCTACCGCCGAACTCTAAATCTAGGCCTATGTCTTTTAATATTCAAACGATATGCACTGTCAAGTTGTTGCCGAATATCAACCCTTCCTAGCAAATTAAACTCTAATGTGGAGTTTAAATGTGATTGGGAGCAATTATGTTTATTGGTTTTTTGACTTAAATGTGATAAATCGGCGACACCATAACTCACCCAGCTTGAATCCCCACTTTGTTTTGCAAACAGGAGACAATAAAAACAAAAGAGCCTGTTAGATAATTCACAACCACAAATCCATGGATATTTATCATATACCTCGGGTTTGAATTCTCTTTTGTAATCTCTAGTTTTACATTTTGTCACCTGGGTAAGGTTAAGCATAGGTGTTGGCCTGAGCATTTTAATTTCCATTTTTCTTTCAATGGGCAAAGTTGAAAAATGTAATTGCTTTAGCTCAGACACACTAATTTTACTAAGTGCCATCTTAACTGTTAGTTTACACACAAAGAACAGTTTTTTGCTCTTATCTAATATATAACTTGTAGGTAGGTAGCTCTGCAGCTGTTTGAAAATATATTAAAAGTTTAATAGGTTTGTGGTTGTTATGTAATATATAACTTGTAGGTAGGTAGGTCTGCTGCTCTGCAGCTGTTAGAAAATATACAACTCAACTTGAAGTAATAGTTTAATAGTTTGGCGGTTGTTATGTAATATATAACTTGTAGGTAGGTAGCTCTGCAGCTATTAGAATATATACAACTCAACTTGCAGTAATAGTTTAATTGTTTGGCGGTTGTTATGTAATATATAACTTGTAGGTAGGTAGCTCTGCAGCTATTAGAATATATACAACTCAACTTGCAGTAATAGTTTAATAGTTTGGCGGTTGTTATGTAATATATAACTTGTAGGTAGGTAGCTCTGCAGCTGTTAGAAAATCTACAACACTAGTAGGCAACGGCAAGTAGTTTTGCGGTGCTGGTTGTTATAAAATATATTGCAGGCAGCTGTTAGAAAATATCAACTACAACTAATAGGTAATATCTTATAATAATAATTATATTAATATAGCTTACTATATATAAAATATAAAATGTTAAATATGCCGGTTTACTGCCTAATTTTAGTATCAGCAGCAGCACAGCAGTTTTTAAAAAATTTTTTTTTTACCTTTTTTTGCAAAACTGCTAATTGCAATCTGATAATTAATTAATTAATAATTAATTATTCTGCTAAAATACTTAAATGTATTAATGGTAAGCAGTTTAAGAGTTTAGAGAAGAGGAATATTACTATATTAGTAGTGCTTATACGTTCCCCAACAAAATTAACTCCTATCTATAGGGAGGAAAATTGTCTTTCCTTCGTCAGAGTAATAAAGGAGTGGGGGGGGGTGCTCAATATCCTGTGTTAACATAGAAATATGAGAAGAAGAAATGGATATACCTGAGCACTCAAAATAGGCTAATAGGAATTCGTAATGTGAGTAGATGTGTAGGACTGGGTTATATCTACATAAAACATAACTTTTATTAAATTCAATAAAAAACTTTTATATATAGGTGATAAACATTCACTCCGTGTGTTGTGTATTAAAAATAAAATAAAAAAATGAATGCTGCAGTGCCAAATAATGGCCATACAAATTATGTCAAGTGGGTAACTGGTAGTCTCAAATGTTATAGAGTGCTTAGCATTAGCAACAATGGTTAATCCAATACAAGGAGGGAAGATACACTTCCACGAATTATGATGCTAAATACAGAGCTCAGCCATTGTGAGCCTGAATTAGCATCGCAAGTTCTGTATATGGTTACACATTAGGGTTGAACTGTAAGGAAGTCTATCTGAATTAAATGTCAGGACAGGGTCCAACACTAGTTGAGTGTAAACACTATACTGCTATCATGTATATGTTGCTAAAAACAATTATTCCCACAAGACGTGTGTGTGTGGATGGTATATCTGGCAGGGGTGTACCACAATATGCTCACGGATTGCACAAGAAACTAATCTAAAAAGAGGATTGACCTCGCACAAATTATCTAGCTAGTGCAATACTGGAGCGGTACTACACCCTGTCAGAGTCCCATACTACGTGTCTTAATATTTGACAAATATATACTAGTGACCGCAATGAAGTTATACACATATGCCCAGAAAAGGGCTAAATAAGTGAAAGGAATATTTCGTTATAAGTATATAATAATGCGGCTAGGCGTATCCCAATTATGCACACACAAACATTATAATACTGTCAGCATTCAAATCGAGCGCCTGATGCGCATTTCGCCACCTCCGTGGCTTTCTCAAAGGCTAACCCGTCCTGCCTCCACTCGAGCGGTTAAATACCGCTCAGAGCCAATCACGGGTGAGTAAACATACACACCCTCTAACGGCTGGCCAATCACATATCATCTACCCGATAGGGTAGAGGTCCGTCACATGACTTCTGATGCAGATGTAAATGGGCGTGATCCATCACGCGAATAGGCACCCGCAATAGCTAATATTATCTTGGGATATAGGTTATTCCCATAGGTTGTATATGTTAATCGTAACATTGCCATAGCAATCGGGCATAGTAACTAGGTTCCAATCACGCAGTTGAGATTTTGTTAATCTGTATTGGGTACAGGAGATAATAGCTCATAAAACAGAGTACCATTACAAGTGTTACGTTGCCTCTATTGCTATGATGATGGCTCATATTCAATTGCAACATATCGGTAAACTAATAGTAGTGTAGCTACAGAATGTAAAATGCTCATTTGTAAAGCTGTATCACATAGACTCAGGGTGTGTGAATCCTATATCGTAGTAGTAGTGATGGTATACATAGGGCCGACATTTCAGCCCACACCACTTCAATTAGAAGATGTTATATAGTGGTTGAATTTATTATGGAGCCTGAGATAGGGAAGTGGACACATATATCCATTGTCCTTTGCAATTATTAGAAGTGTTACGTTTTAACTCAGATCATATGCCTAAAGACTATTGTTGTGTTCATATTTTATTGCTGCAGCAAAAAAGTGGATATCGTACACAACGATCATCAACCTTAATGCTAAAACATAGTACTCTTATGGAAATCGTACTTTACATTCTAAAGGAAGGAGTTATACCCATCTTGTTCATTAATACCTGCTGGGGCTAAAGTATTTAACCAAAATATCCAGCGGCACTCTGCTTGTAGCAGCATATTTTCTACATTCCCTGCTCTGATCCCAGGTTTAATTACTTGTAATACCGATATTTTCAGTTCTGGTTTTGTACTGTGATTTCTTAAGTAGTGTTTAGCTACTGGGGTTAGATTCTTGCCCTTCTCTTGATCTTTAAGGCAGTTTTTAATACTACTGATATGCTCACCCAGTCGTGTACGTAGTTCCCTAGTAGTGATCCCAATATATCTTTTGCCACATTTGCATAGCAGACAGTACACAACATTTTTAGTTTTGCAGTTTGCAAATCCAAGCATCCGTTTTATGCTTCCTGTTCGTGTCTTATATTCTCTTTCATTAGATATGTACTGGCAAAAACTGCAAGTGCCACAAGCATATGTTCCGCATATATATTTATTCGTTTTCCTTTTTGTAAAATGGCTTTTAACCAGCAAGCTACCTATTGTTGGTGCTCTTCTCCAGCTTGTCTTTATTCTATCACCTACATATGGTGATAAGTCTTTGTCAGACTTCAGAATTCCACTATGTTTATTCAAGATATTTGAGATTTTGTCATGGTTGTTATTATAGGTAGTTACAAATCTGACTTCCTTTTCAGCAGTTTTTATCTTCTTTTTAGGAATCAAAAGTGTATCCCTAGGTGTTCTTTTCGCTCTCTGGTAAGCTTTGCGTATTACTTTACGACTGTATCCTCTCTCCTTCAGTCGTTGTTTCAATTCTCTTGCTCTCTCATTAAAGACTTTAAAGTCCGTACAGTTTCTCCTTATTCTGAGGAATTCTCCTGTGGGGATAGCATTTTTGGTTCCTCTGGTATGGCAACTATCGTATTGGAGAATTGAGTTAGTAGCTGTTTCCTTCCTAAACAGATCAGTTTTTATGTAATTGTTCTCATCTCTATAGATATTGATGTCCAGAAATTCCACTTTGTTTCTGTTTATGTGGTATGTTAGTTTCAGATTGATGTCGTTCTGATTAAGTTTGGTAATAAATTCCTTAAACATCTCTTCACTGCCCGTCCATATTATGAAGAGATCATCTATGTATCGACACCACATATTTACATGATCAGTATATTCAGACATACTGTCAGTGAAAACATATACACTCTCCCACCACCCTAAATAGATGTTGGCATAGGTGGGGGCGCAGGATGACCCCATGGCGGTGCCCTGGATTTGCAAATAGAAATTGTCATTAAACACAAAGTAGTTGTGCGTTAGTACAAATTGCAGTAGTTTAATCACAAATTTATTTCTCTCAGACCTGTCGTTGGATTGCATACTTAGGAAAAATTCAACCGCTTTCAATCCGAATTCATGTTTAATAGAAGTATAGAGCGATTCAACATCACAAGTGACCAAGAAAGAATCTTGTTCAAGTATTAGGTCATTTATTTTGCTCAATACATCCATAGTGTCCCTTGTGTAGGATGGTAGTGCCCATACTATCTCTCTCAAATACAGATCCAAGAATTTGCTTCCTTGTTCACATAGGCTGTTTATGCTAGACACAATGGGTCTACCTGGTGGTGATTCTTTATTTTTGTGGATTTTTGGTAAGAAGTAGATAGTAGCAATCCTTGGATTCTTGACTTGTAGGAACGAATGTTCCTTAACACTGATTAGATTGTCTGCCTTTGCTTCATTGATCAGTTTAAGATAGTCATTCAAGAACTGAGATGTTGGATTGGAAAAAAGGGGTTTATAGCATTTCCGGTCTTTTAATTGTCTATTGGCTTCATTAATGTATTTGTCTTTCCCCCAGATTACAATATTACCTCCTTTGTCCGACGGTTTGATGATCACATCATCCCATGAACTGATTTCTTTTAAAGCCTCTTCTTCTTTCTTAGTGATGTTTCTTACTTTTATGTCTGGTAATTCTAAGAAGTCATTCATGACCATTCTCAAAAATACCTCAACTTGTGGTACCTTCGAGGTTGGTGGCATATATTGGGATTTAAGTCTAATTTGTTTGTCAAGAAACTTATCATTTCTGTTTGTTTCAGTTCCTTCATTCTCATTTAGTAATTCAATCAGAGTATCTAGTGTTTGGAGATCTGAAGTCAAATTGTCCTCATGAGTACTGTACATTTTCTTTAGTACTAATTTTCTACAGTAAAGGTGTAGATCCTTAATTAAATCAAATTTGTCCAAGGGGGGGGATGGAGAAAAGGATAGACCTCTAGACAGAACAAGGGTTTGTATTTCTGTAATTGTTCTTTGTGTTAGGTTGATAACTTGTAGTTTATTATCATCCCCATTCACCACCTCGGGCGCTTCCCCCAATCCTCTCTTCTCCTGTACCCGTTGTCTGATCTGTACCCCCACCGTGCCCGATCTCGTAGGGTCCTGTTTTCTTTTTTTGCCCCTTCTGGTGGGTCTCTCGTATCTTTGTCTAAATGTGTCATATCCCTTCCTAAAAAACTACTCGTACCTGGTCTATTGGTGTTACTTTCAGAATCACTGTCCTCCACTGCCGACGACTCACAATCTGATTGGTGTGTCGTCTTGGGTGGGGGCAGGCTATTGGGTGGTCTCCGTCTCGGTTGCTTATCATCCCATGTGAATATCCTTCCTTTCTCAAAGTCTATCATATCTCTCTTCATCTTAGAGCACTTAGTCTGTATTATCTCTTTTTCTCTCTTGTCTAGCTCCTCTCTCATCTCTTTGTATGATTGTTTAAATTTATCCAGTGTTTCAAATTTTTGTAATTTCACATTGTATTCACTGATTTCTTTGTCCAATTCTGACATGACTTCAGTTTCATAGTCAGATAAAATCGCAACCAAAATTTCGGAGCAGTTAATCAGTGCCTGCTCCCATCTGTCCTTGTAACTATCGATGTGAAAGGAGAAGGTAGGAAAAAGGCGTACTCTAAGTCCTCTGGGTATGATATGTTTGGCCAGGTATTTATCATACGCGCTCTTATTCCAAAAAGAGCGCGTGTGTTTTTTAATCAAGTAATTCAAGGATTTTAGACCCTCTTCCCAATTTTCTATTATTGTGTTGGTGGCAGTTTCGGTATCACATGCCAGAGCAAATGTTTTATCTATATCTTTCAGTCTCTGATCTTGTCTGTTTTTAAAGTCTTGTGACAGACTATGCGTCATTTTTATTGTATATCTTAGTGACTAGGCCAGTTACTTACCTTCTTAGGTAAGTATTTGCGTTAGCTAAGTTGTTCCTCAGAATGCTGTCCTAAACAGCGGATAGATATAATCAGTTTAAGAGTTTAGAGAAGAGGAATATTACTATATTAGTAGTGCTTATACGTTCCCCAACAAAATTAACTCCTATCTATAGGGAGGAAAATTGTCTTTCCTTCGTCAGAGTAATAAAGGAGTGGGGGGGTGCTCAATATCCTGTGTTAACATAGAAATATGAGAAGAAGAAATGGATATACCTGAGCACTCAAAATAGGCTAATAGGAATTCGTAATGTGAGTAGATGTGTAGGACTGGGTTATATCTACATAAAACATAACTTTTATTAAATTCAATAAAAAACTTTTATATATAGGTGATAAACATTCACTCCGTGTGTTGTGTATTAAAAATAAAATAAAAAAATGAATGCTGCAGTGCCAAATAATGGCCATACAAATTATGTCAAGTGGGTAACTGGTAGTCTCAAATGTTATAGAGTGCTTAGCATTAGCAACAATGGTTAATCCAATACAAGGAGGGAAGATACACTTCCACGAATTATGATGCTAAATACAGAGCTCAGCCATTGTGAGCCTGAATTAGCATCGCAAGTTCTGTATATGGTTACACATTAGGGTTGAACTGTAAGGAAGTCTATCTGAATTAAATGTCAGGACAGGGTCCAACACTAGTTGAGTGTAAACACTATACTGCTATCATGTATATGTTGCTAAAAACAATTATTCCCACAAGACGTGTGTGTGTGGATGATATATCTGGCAGGGGTGTACCACAATATGCTCACGGATTGCACAAGAAACTAATCTAAAAAGAGGATTGACCTCGCACAAATTATCTAGCTAGTGCAATACTGGAGCGGTACTACACCCTGTCAGAGTCCCATACTACGTGTCTTAATATTTGACAAATATATACTAGTGACCACAATGAAGTTATACACATATGCCCAGAAAAGGGCTAAATAAGTGAAGGGAATATTTCGTTATAAGTATATAATAATGCGGCTAGGCGTATCCCAATTATGCACACACAAACATTATAATACTGTCAGCATTCAAATCGAGCGCCTGATGCGCATTTCGCCACCTCCGTGGCTTTCTCAAAGGCTAACCCGTCCTGCCTCCACTCGAGCGGTTAAATACCGCTCAGAGCCAATCAGGGGTGAGTAAACATACACACCCTCTAACGGCTGGCCAATCACATATCATCTACCCGATAGGGTAGAGGTCCGTCACATGACTTCTGATGCAGATGTAAATGGGCGTGATCCATCACGCGAATAGGCACCCGCAATAGCTAATATTATCTTGGGATATAGGTTATTCCCATAGGTTGTATATGTTAATCGTAATGTGTAACCATATACAGAACTTGCGATGCTAATTCAGGCTCACAATGGCTGAGCTCTGTATTTAGCATCATAATTCGTGGAAGTGTATCTTCCCTCCTTGTATTGGATTAACCATTGTTGCTAATGCTAAGCACTCTATAACATTTGAGACTACCAGTTACCCACTTGACATAATTTGTATGGCCATTATTTGGCACTGCAGCATTCATTTTTTTTATTTTATTTTTAATACACAACACACGGAGTGAATGTTTATCACCTATATATAAAAGTTTTTTATTGAATTTAATAAAAGTTATGTTTTATGTAGATATAACCCAGTCCTACACATCTACTCACATTACGAATTCCTATTAGCCTATTTTGAGTGCTCAGGTATATCCATTAATGGTAAGCAACCGTGACAGCCGTCAACGGTCAACAACTAGTAGTATCAACAGCAGCACAGCAGTTAACTGCTTTTTTTGTGAAAAGAAACTTTGTTCTTTTTTTGCAAAACTTCTAATTGCAATCTGCTAATTAATCTGCTAAAATACTTAAATTAAATGTATTAATGTTTAATGGTAAACAACCGTGACAGCCGTCAACGGTCAACAACTAGTAGTATCAACAGCAGCACAGCAGTTAACTGCTTTTTTTGTTAAAAAAAACTTTGTTCTTTTTTTGCAAAACTTCTAATTGCTATCTGCTAATTAATCTTCTAAAATACTTAAATTAAATGTATTAATGTTTAATGGTAAACAACCGTGACAGCCGTCAATGGTCAACAACTAGTAGTATCAACAGCAGCACAGGCTCCAGCAGTTAAATGCTTTTTTGTTAAAAAAAAACTTTGTTCTTTTTTTGCAAAACTCCTAATTGCAATCTGCTAACTAATCTGCTAAAATACTTAAATTAAATGTATTAATGTTTAATGGTAAACAACTGTGACAGCCGTCAAAGGTCAACAACTAGTAGTATCAACAGCAGCACAGCAGTTAACTGCTTTTTTTGTTAAAAAAAACTTTGTTCTTTTTTTTGCAAAACTTCTAATTGCAATCTGCTAATTAATCTTCTAAAATACTTAAATTAAATGTATTAATGTTTAATGGTAAGCAACCGTGACAGCCGTCAACGGTCAACAACTAGTAGTATCAATAGCAGCACAGGCTCCAGCAGTTAACTGCTTTTTTTTGTGAAAAAAAACTTTGTTTTTTTTTTTTGCAAAACTTCTAATTGCAATCTGCTAATTAATCTGCTAAAATACTTAAATTAAATGTATTAATGTTTAATGGTAAACAACCGTGACAGCCGTCAACGGTCAACAACTAATAGTATCAACAGCAGCACAGCAGTTAATTGCTTTTTTTGTTAAAAAAACTTTGTTCTTTTTTTGCAAAACTTCTAATTGCAATCTGCTAATTAATCTGCTAAAATACTTAAATTAAATGTATTAATGTTTAATGGTAAACAACCGTGACAGCCGTCAACGGTCAACAACTAGTAGTATCAACAGCAGCACAGCAGTTAACTGCTTTTTTTGTTAAAAAAAACTTTGTTCTTTTTATGCAAAACTTCTAATTGCAATCAGCTAATTAATCTGCTAAAATACTTAAATTAAATGTATTAATGTTTAATGGTAAGCAACCGTGACAGCCGTCAACGGTCAACAACTAGTAGTATCAACAGCAGCACAGCAGTTAACTGCTTTCTGTATTTGTAAAAAAATAAAAAAAAAATGATTTTTGCAAAACTTCTAATTGCAATCTGCTGACAAAAATATTATTTTATTATTCCCAAATTAATTCACTAAACTTACTGACTAAAGCCAATTTTTTTAAGAGAGAACTCTACCTAAGTACTCTAAATGTTAAGTTAAAACACAAAATGAACCTTTTTTTCTCACACACACTGGTGTCTGTCTCACACTCACTCTCTAAGTAATCTCAACTCTATTGTGTAAGTTTAATTAAGTTAACTAACTACAGTTAGTTTAAAAGTTTAAACTAAACTAATAAGTTCAGCAGCTGCAGGCCTGCAGCAAAATAAGGCCCACTGGCCCGTGCCCACTACTAAGGCAGCTTAAGCTAACTATTCGCAAAATTATCTATTAATATAAGTAAGTCTGTTATGTTATTCAATTTATGTCAGGAGTCCTGGACTCAGTGTCAGCACTCAGCAGCCACCACCAACAACACCACGTCTGCTGCCAGCAAGGGCTAAATCGTTTTTTTTTAGAGGCAAGTAAAGTTGAACAAAACAGGTCAGAGCTCTGTAAACAAGGCTCCTATCCGCTCAACGGCTATCTCCTCAATGCGATTTTCGCGCCGTTGAGGGGGAGGAGCCTTGTGGGGGCGGTCACGTGACGCTAGTAGCGTATCAGAGGCGAGACTCACCATGACAGGCAGACTGTGGGAGGAGCCAGAGCACAGGCTGAAGTCAGCTCGCACACTTCTGCCTGTGCGAATAGGGCTCTATTACCAGTGCCGGGCTGGGAGGAGCAACGCCTGCACAGTGATGCATAGAGATCACTGTGCAGGATAGGGTTTTGCTTGATCGCACGTGCGATCAGTGTCTGCCATGTCTGGTGTGCACAGTGCGCGCACTCGCGCAGTGAGAGCAGCCCGAGGAGGAGACGCTAGTGACTGATGCGGTCTGGTCTACGCTGGTGACGTCAGCGTCCGCTTGGGTCCTAGCTCCCTCCTGCTTCAATCTATCTTGACTTACAGTGTCTATGGTGTGGACTGTGGTATATAATATTTTTAAATATTACCGGTCCTACAGGCTGAGGGCGGCTAGTGGGGTGGCTACAAAAAACAGAGCCTACATTATATATTATAATAAATAATATAACACACACACACTAATAAAAAAATAAATAAAAATTAAGCAAAAAAATTAAACAATTTTTTTTTTTGCTGATTTTTTTTTTTTTTGGCTCAATTTTTTTTCCTCCTTGCCCCCTGGGGGGTTCACGTGCAAATGTGCACAACTGGAGGAGCCTCCACTGCTCTCCTCACAACCTCTTCAGAACCCCTCTTACACCAACTGTGTCACTATTAGTAAGTAATAAGTTAAATAACAGGCTCCTCACCAGTCTTCAATCTGCAGTTGTATCGCTCCCAGACTCCGGTCTGTCCACACTGCGCGGCTGAGCGTTTGTCCTGGTTCACGTGGTGCCGATGATGTCACTGTTCCGGTGACCTCGCCTCCTTCTCGTGTATACACCGGTGGCTAAGGGGGTTCTCACGGAGCTCAACTCCGGCTGTGTCTTCCACAGGGAAATACAGTGCAGGGATAGTAGTAAGCAGGAAAAAGTGTACTTTGTCACATACTTGAAATCCTTCAATTGCGCTCCTTCATAGGTGTCAAAAGGCTGCTGGAAACAGACGGTGCTGCAGGCAGTTTACTAGCTTTCTGGCAATACTGCATTTGTAAAAAGTTCAAAAAAAGGTCGCCAGTAAACAGAATAATCCATGTAAATAAAAAAACAAACTTTATTAAGATTAAGTTAAAAAGTGATGGAACAACTTTCCCCTAACTACCAAAGACTAACATGTTTCGGCGTGAGCCGTATTCATAGTCCTTAAAAGCCTTCATTACTGCACAAGTTTAAAAAGCCCCCACTGGGCTCTGATTGGTCACAAACAATTACGTGGTATTCACATTTAAAGGTACAGGGGATACAATGTATAATTAAATGGATATTAAATATTAGTGTGTTACAAAATAACATTAACATATAATGAACCGATCAAGTGCCATATTCTTGAATTTGAAATAGCATTGCAGTGTGTTAAATTGTATTAAATTCCAAGGACAAAGGAATGTTTCAAAGTTTAAAAAAATTAATGAATTTATAGCCTCAAGAATGACTTATATATTCTGTTTGTCAAAGCAATTATCCCAATCATTCAGGTATATTATCAAATATAGATTCCAACATAATAATGGTAAGCAGGAATATTTATGCCATAGGAGAGGTAACATATTTGACTATGAACAAGGTAATAAACCCTAGTGTTTGTGATGATATCTGGGGTTAACTGGACCTAGAGGAGTGATAACTATATATATATATATATATATATATATATATATATATATATATATATATATATATATACACTAAGATAATACATATATGTATATATATATATATACCTTAAAAGTATACTATAAATTTACCACAAAGTGTAACTAAGCCTTTTCCTGATTCTTAACCATATTAGTTGTTAAGATTAGCAGATATTACTAACATGCTAATAGGAACTGTATACACCTAGACTCTGAACATTTGTTATGCTGTGACCTGGTAGTCTAGAAACTTTTGATTTCCTGTTCAAACCTCATCTTTCTGCTAGGATCACATCTAAGTAAAGATAATCAACTCCAGTAATTGATGAAATCATATTCAGAGTTCAGACCAAGAGGTAACTTGGTCTGAAGTCTGAATATCCAATACATCTCTTGACGAGATAGTATTTGGAATTTGTCTCCCCCTCTCTTGTGCGGTTTCACCTTCTCAATGATTATCCATCTTAGGTAATCACAATTTTTGTCAGTTTGTCAGTTCTATTACCTCAGAGGTAGAGGTAATAGAACTGTAACTTTTTCTGATAGTGAGGCTGAATCAGGTGATGAAGGAACACATTCAGCAAATGAGGAATGTTTTATACAAGAACAGACACTGAGAAATACAGAGCATTATAGATGCACAGGTAGAGGCAATACTGTACGCACAAGAATGAACACATGGCAGGGCCCAAATAGAGCACATGCCACACAACAGCCGAAACCAACAGGAATATATGCACTTACTTATGGCAGATATCAGCCTACACAGGACCCTAGATATACACAATACCCTCCCAGTGCTGGAGCTATAGGGACAGCAGATGAAGAACGTGCCCAATTGGAGAAGGTTTTTCGAGTGGACCAGCACACCAGGGAAGGAGGAGGAGGTATGATACCCCCACAAGATGCTCAACAGGGAAGGTACCCAATGAGACAAACTCGAGTGCCATCCAAATACAAACCATTGTAAATTTATCTGATCACATACTCACTAGAGATGAGGAAAAGGTTCTCAGTTTAGGTTTAGGTTTCATGCCCTCTGCAAATTTTAATTTATTCCGTACTATGCTGGATGTGAATAAATTTGTACGAAATGTAACTTTACGAAAGCATTTTTCTACCACACAATCTGACTCAGGAGTAGCAATTGGACAAGACCACATTAGCATTGAGGGCAATATGAGTTTAAATTTTTCAGAGACTTGTGACCTTATTTCTCTTAAAGATCTTGAGAGTGAAAGTACTGTTGAACAGGAGAGAGAAAGGATAGTTATGAGTAAAAAATACAAGAATCCTTCTACTTTTTACCCCATGCATTGCAGGGGAAAAGTAATAGAAACATTCTATAATAGGGTAGAGAAAGATTTGAGAAGACTTTCTAATAATCAACAAAAATCTTAACATAATCTGACAAAAATGGAACAGTTGGCATTAAAAGATCTGGGTAAAAAGGAGAACCTGGTGATTAAACAGACGGACAAGGGGGGCTCAGTTGTACTCATGAATAGATCCCAATATGTTGCAGAAGCATTGAGACAACTGGGCAACCCTGCTAATTATGAAAGACTGAGCCATGATCCTACTAAAAGCTTCCAGCGTCGACATATGCAGCTTTTGGATGGGGCATTAGAACAGGGATTGATTGATAATGACACATTGAAATATTTATATGTTGAATACCCTGTGACCCCTGTCTTTCATCACTTACCAAAGGTGCATAAGTCGACCAGTAATGTCCAGGGTAGGCCCATTATTAATGGAATGGGTTCTATGTTGGAACATTTATCCGAATGGCTAGATGACATCTTACAGCCCTTAGTGAAGCAGTTACCTAGCTATATTAGGGACTCAAAACATGTCCTTAATGTGGTGGAACAGATTGAGTGGAGTAAGGATTCAGGATGGCTCACTGTTGATGTTGTAGCTCTCTACTCATCAATACCCCATGATATGGGACTGAAAGCAATCCATCATTTTTTGGTGAGGGAAACAACACACAGTGAGCCATTAATAGCCTTTGTTATGGAAGTTACCAGATTCCTGTTGACGCATAATTTTTTTCAGTTTGAGGGGGAGTTCTATCTGCAGAGATGTGGGACCGCCATGGGCGCCAAATTTGCGCCCACCTATGCCAACCTGCATATGGGTTGGTGGGAGCGGTCCCACATCTATGCAGATAGTAATGCCTTCAGACCACATATTGGACTATATTGTCGTTTTATAGATGACCTGCTATTAATTTGGAGAGGTAGCAGAGAACAAGCAGAGGAATTTGTTGAATCATTAAGTTGTAATGACCTGAATTTACGTTTTACCCATGAGTACAATAGTTCTAAAATACACTATTTGGATCTTGAATTGAAGGGGTGGCCCTCAGGCACTATTACCTCGGAGGTTTACAGAAAACCTATTTCGGGTAATAGCCTCCTACACGCCAGGAGCTGTCACCCTCGCCATGTCCCCTACTCAGTGGCCAAGGGACAATTTGTCCGTTTGAAATTAAATTGTACATTACCCAACAGTTTTGAAAAACATGCAGATGATCTGCAAAATAGGCTCCTGGAGAGGGGATATGGCATGAGCGTGATTAAAAGAGCAAGACAGGAGGTTGCTGGTCTAGATAGAAAATCCCTTCTCAAGGATGGAAACAGAAACAATAATGAGTCAACGAATAAATTAACTTTTGTGACTGATTATTTCAATCAATACCAGGAGATATGTGGAATAATATGCAAGCACTTTAGGTTACAGGTGGCAGAGGATTCCTTGGTGGAAACAGTCAACAAGGGATGTAGGTTCTCTTATAGGCGGAGTAGAACTGTGGGGAATGTTGTTTCACCCTCCCAATTAAGGAAACTTGGGCCTACACCAGAGCCCTCTTCATGGCTAAGACACACGGGAACATTTAGATGTGGATATTCTAAATGTAAGGCATGTGAGCATGTCCATGTGGGTACCACTTTTGGCTCAACAGTTACCGGAGAAACTTTCAACATAGCAGAATGTTTGAATTGCCGTGCAACATATTGTATCTATTTGCTCTGGTGCTTCCACTGTAATCTGCAGTATGTAGGGTTGACCACCAGGGAGGTAAGATCTCGCATCCGCAAGCACTTATCAACCATTACCGTGGGCAAAATCAGTACACCCCTAGTGGATCACTTTGTCAAAAAACATGACAAAAATTGTGATTACCTAAGATGGATAATCATTGAGAAGGTGAAACCGCACAAGAGAGGGGGAGACAAATTCCAAATACTATCTCGTCAAGAGATGTATTGGATATTCAGACTTCAGACCAAGTTACCTCTTGGTCTGAACTCTGAATATGATTTCATCAATTACTGGAGTTGATTATCTTTACTTAGATGTGATCCTAGCAGAAAGATGAGGTTTGAACAGGAAATCAAAAGTTTCTAGACTACCAGGTAACAGCATAACAAATATTCAGAGTCTAGGTGTATACAGTTCCTATTAGCATGTTAGTAATATCTGCTAATCTTAACAACTAATATGGTTAAGAATCAGGAAAAGGCTTAGTTACACTTTGTGGTAAATTTATAGTATACTTTTAAGGTATATATATACATATATATATATTATCTTAGTGTATATATATATATTTTTTAATTATCACTCCTCTAGGTCCAGTTAACCCCAAATATCATCACAAACACTAGGGTTTATTACCTTGTTCATAGTCAAATATGTTACCTATCCTATGGCATAAATATTCCTGCTTACCATTATTATGTTGAAATCTATATTTGATAATATACCTGAATGATTGGGATAATTGCTTTGACAAACAGAATATATAAGCCATTCTTGAGGCTATAATTTCATTAATTTTTTTAAAACTTTGAAACATTCCTTTGTCCTTGGAATTTAATACAATTTAACACACTGCAATGCTATTTCAAATTCAAGAATATGGCACTTGATCGGTTCATTATATGTTAATGTTATTTTGTAACACACTAATATTTAATATCCATTGAATTATACATTTTATCCCCTGTACCTTTAAATGTGAATACCACATAATTGTTTGTGACCAATCAGAGCCCAGTGTGGGCTTTTTAAACTTGTGCAGTAATGAAGGCTTTTAAGGACTATGAATACGGCTCACGCCGAAACATGTTAGTCTTTGGTAGTTAGGGGAAAGTTGTCCCATCACTTTTTAACTTAATCTTAATAAAGTTTGTTTTTTATTTACACGGATTACTCTGTTTACTGGCGACCTTTTTTTGAACTTTTTACAAACACAGCCATTAATGTCTAAACCTTTGGCAACAAAAGTGAGTACACCCCTAAGTGGGAATGTTCAAATTGGGCCCAATTAGCCATTTCCCTCCCCGGTGTCATGTGACTTGTTAGTGTTACAAGGTCTCAGGTGTGAATGGGGAGCAGGTGTGTTAAATTTGGTGTTATTGCTCGTCTCACACTCTCTCATACTGGTCACTGAAAGTTCAACATGGCACCTCATGGCAAAGAACTCTCTAAAGATCTGAAAAAAAGAATTGTTGCTCTACAAAAAGATGGCCTAGGCTATATAAGAAGAGTGCCAAAACCCTGAAACTGAGCTGCAGCACGGTGGGCAAGACCATACAGCAGTTTCACAGGACAGGTTTCACTCAGAACAGACCTCGCCATGGTCGACCAAAGAAGTTGAGTGCACATGCTCAGCGTCATATCCAGAGGTTGTCTTTGGGAAATATACATATGAGTGCTGCCAGCATTGCTGCAGAGATTGAAGTGGTAGGGGGTCAGCTCAGACCATACGCCGCACACTGCATCAAATTGGTCTACATGGCTGTCGTCCCAGAAGGAAGCCTCTTCCAAAGATGATACAGAAGAAAGCCAGCAAACAGTTTGCTGAAGACAAGCAGACTAAGGACATGGATTACTGGAACCATGTCCTGTTGTCCGATGAGACCAAGTTAAACTTATTTGGTTCAGATGGTGTCAAGTGTGTGTGGCAGCAACCAGGTGAGGAGTACAAAGACAAGTGTGTCTTGCCTACAGTCAAGCTTGGTGGTGGGAGTGTCATGGTCTGGGCCTGCATGAGTGCTGCTACAGTTCATTGAGGGAACCATGAATGCCAATATGTACTGTTACATACTGAAGCAGAGCATTTTCCCCTTCCTTTGGAGACTGGGCCGCAGGGCAGTATTCCAACATGATAACGACCCCAAACACACCTCCAAGATGACCACTGCCTTGCTAAAGAAGCAGAGGGTAAAGGTGATGGACTGGTCAAGTATGTCTCCACACCAAAACCCTATTGAGCATCTGTGGGGCATCCTCAAACTGCAAGGTGGGGGAGCGCAAGGTCTCTAACATCCAACAGCTCTTTGATGTCGTCATGGAGGAGTAGAAGAGGACTCCAGTGGCAACCTGTGAAGCTCTGGTGAACTCCATTCCCAAGAGGGTTAAGGCAGTGCTGGAAAATAATGGTGACCACACAAAATATTGAGACTTTAGGCTCAATTTGGACATTTCCACGTAGGGGTATACTCACTTTTGTTGCCAACAGTTTAGACATTAATGACTATGTGTTGAGTTATTTTGAGGGGACAGCAAATTTACACTGTTATACAGGCTGTACACTGTAGCAAAGTGTCATTTCTTCAGTGTTGTCACATGAAAAGATATAATAAAATATTTACAAATATGTGAGGGGTGTTCTCACTTTTGTGAGATACTGTATATAACAGTGAGGTCAGAGGCTGGTGAGGCACTACATTGGACACTACATTCACCCACAATGAGTATTATTTGATTTGATATAACTTTTGTGTACAATTTTTTTTCTTTTATCTTGCTGCTGTCAAGCCTGTCATTTTGTGAGAATTGGACTTTGCAGTAGAATTTGTAGATGATGATGTTTTTTACTTGAGGAGGTAGTGGTACAAATCTTTTTAAATATTTTATTTGTTTTGTGCACAGTGGACACACTGTGTGTCTAGGTGGTGGGAAGAATGACAAATTTCCTAATAAGTTTTAATACCTGTTTGATTATGTGTTTAACTTTTCTGCAGGGTTTATTAGAAAATCTTGCTATTTTATGTGATTGTGTTCATGTAGTCAGCCAGCAAGACCATGAAATACTTGATAATTTCATGGTCTTGTTGGCTGACTACATGAACACAATCACATAAAATAGCAAGGTTTTATATTAAACCCTGCAGAGAAGTTAAACACATAATCAAACATGACTTACTCCCAACATGAATAAATCATAAACACAGTTCTTAGCACAGAGCATACACAACTACAAAATAATAAATGTAGCATACACCTGTGGTATATATGTGTAGGTACAACTAAAACGTCTGATGTAAATTATCTAACTACCCCTAATAAAGGTTGTTACCCCTGTTTACACTGTGCTCAATGCAATTCAGTTATAAAGGGGAAATATTTAGCACAAAATGACAAAAGAAAGCAATATACAATTAATGGGCTATATACATGCCAAACTAATTATGCAATCTACTTACTTAAATGCCCATGTGGCCTTTGTTACATTGGCGAGACCACCCAAGCCGCCAGGGATAGGTTTAGTCAACACAAAGCATCCATTAAATCAAAAGATATGTCACTTCCAGTATCCGCACATTTTACAAATATGGGTCATACAGTAAGCCAGCTTCACTTTCAACTAATTGACCATATCCCCCATCATAGAATAGGGGGTAATAGGGAACTAAAACTAAAACAGAAAGAAGTATGGTGGATTAAACGTCTGAACACACTACATCCATATGGTCTGAATAGAGATTATAATTTGTATTTGTTTTTATAATGGTTTTAAATGATGGAATATATCCTGGTACCACTAGAGGTCACTATGTTGTTGAAATTAACAAACCTGGACAGGTATGGGTTAAACCAATTAATATTGAGAATTGAAGCCTGATTGGTCCAGATACCCTTTTTAAAGTCTGTCTGTTTGTTTTTAACTTATGCATGATTAAGGACTATGTAGGTCCGAAACGTCGCTTTTTATTGGTTGCTATACCTCAAATAAAGATTTTTCACCTTTAAAAGAAGATTTTGTACTGTGGTGCTGTTACCTTGCTTTCTACATGGACTGTATATACTGGAGTTTGGCTGATACTCCTTGGTAACGTGCACACAGGTGGGAAAGAAATCTTACCAAAACCTATGGTGCTGGATTCAACTCACTTACTTTTATATATATATATATATATAAATCAGCAACACCAAAAAAACAGAATCAGAATTTACAGACAGAACGACTGACAAGAAACATTTTTGCAGAAACAAAATATACTTGAAATACCATAAAATATAATTACAGTATATCTACAAAAACATATATTATATACTTTTACACAGGATGCAAAATACACATATAAACACAAGCCACACCTTTACGGATAACACATAGATAAACTCATATGCACTTCACAAAACACTATACATATAACATCTATACATGAGAAACGCGTGCAAAACCCTATACACAGAACACAGGCAACAGCTGTACACAGGGCACATAATTCCTATGTAAAATACTGTAAATAGCATACAGAAGCTCACACCTACACTCACACACTCCCGTGACTGGCAGCAGTTACCAAGATAGCTAAATGTAGACAACAGCATTCTCTGATTCTATTTTATTCCCACAATGTCAGTCTCTCACCTTTCATTGGAGTTTCCCTTTCATGGGCTTGAATGGTCATAAACAGGAGCTTCTTCCCCCTGTTCAGACACTGCCTACTGCTCCATTCTGCACTCTCTCAGACAGTCACAGACAGGGCACTGAGAGTACAAGGACACTGCTTGCAAGCCAGAGACTGCGCACTGGGTGGTTACCAAGCAAACTAAAAGGAAAAGTCTGTGGAGGGGGGTGGGGGGTCTCTCTCTAGTACTAAATTTGGTATAAATATGAAGAGAGGGTATATAAAAGGATTAAAAAAAATGGATGGAATGGAATATAGAAGCAATGAGAAGCACAGTATCGGAGGGGAAAAAAATCACAGGAACGAGAAAAGGAGAAGGAGGGGAGGGAGGGAAGAGAAAAGGGAATTGGAGCAGGTTAAGATTAGAGAGAAGGCAAAACTAAACTAAAATAAAGAATGAAAGGTGCAAACAACAGCACGTAACTTTTGGTCATCAATCTGAAGTATCGCATCTCTGGCCTCCTAACCTATTTACTTCAAATACAACAGTAGATAATGGGGAACACATGTGGAGCACTAAAATACAGTGCTAGGGTTAAAATAGTAGCCGCACGCTCCCATTGTAGGGACAGTTATAAATTCAGAATATAGGAGGGGATGAGTGTAACATGGCACAACACAGAAAATAAAATTCAGTTTATTAAGAAACCTTACACTGTCAGTATGCCCAAGCATGCAACACAGTCCTCGCCACTAACTAACTTGTGTCCTCAGTCCTCCTGTCTTCTTTTCTTCTCACCGGCAGGCAGCTCTCCTCACAGGTCAGACAGACTGAGACTGTCACTTCATGTGGCTCCGGCTCGCTCCTCCGTCCACCATCCTCTACACAGCCACACAACAGTAGCTGACAGCTCCTCCTAGCTGACTCTATTAGTTACTGTCTCCCTGGTCGACCGAGTCCACACAGGCACTTGACCGCACAGACCACTTTGCTTCTATGGATTCAGAAGGGCAGGCACGCCACACACTAGTCTCAGCAGCTCCCTCCTGTTCTGACTCTTATTCCCGCCTGAAGTCTGTGTCGGCGCGACATCACCCATACTCTGTCACTCAGCAGCCCAGCAGGCACGCCTCCCCGGCAGCGCTGACGCTGATTGGCTGTGTGATCTAGCTCCATCATTGGAGCTTGATGGGGGCTCGGCGAGACACCACTGGGTGGCGCTAGCTCTAAGTGAGCAGTGGAACTATATTCAGATCCATGTTGCACAATTTTTGGAGGGCAGCGGACCGGCTCACTGCCTCCTAATTGCGCAACATGGATGCTGAATTTCATTTGGCAGTGCAAGTACAGTAGAAAATATTAAAATAATGATGATGTGGGTAATCGCCGGCAGGGGTGGGGGGGGGGGTGGGGGCTATGTACCCTTGGGGGTGGCCCAAATGTTTAATAAACATTATTTTAAATCTTTCTTCTCTGATTGGACAGGGGAGGCGCCGCCTCCCCTGCCTCCTATTACTGCACATCACTGGGTCACTGGTATATATATATATATATATATATATATATATATATATATTGCTAATTAATTAAATACCTTTTGTAATCATTGACAAATTTTAGAAAATTATCAAATCTTGGGTCAAAGAATAAGACTTCCTAACTTTAAAGGGGCAGTAAATACCTTGAAATTTTAATATAAATGGTAGAGTTATGAATAGTGCAACACATTTGCAATATACTTTAATTCTTCATGTGATTAACTCTTAAAAATTGTGTTTTTGTAAGAGCTGGAAAAGCTCACTGAAGACTTCTAAAGGATAACCCTGATACATATCTGTACCTAACTTGCTTTAATAGATAAAAAAACGTTAAAGCAATACAATCTATACTAACATTATGACAGTGATTAGGCTCCTTCAAATGAGGCAAATGGAGGGTGGAGTTTGGCTATTGAAAAACAATTGCAGTAAACAAGATTTTAATTTGTTTTAAAAATGTTTAGACCTGGCTGATACATTATTCTATAGAAAGACAGCAGAAATATCTAAGTACATCGGGATCCATTTATCAAATGCCGGGCATCTTCGAAACTGTCTGCATGACATTGTGGCTAGCAGGCAGCAATCTTGTGCAATACCTGCTTGCACACAGCCATCAATTAACCTGGTCAGACAAGTCCAAGGCGATTGTAAAATGCCAGCTAAGAGTTGGTGTATAGGTTAAGAAGCAGCGGTTGCTTATGCAAGCCTGCAGCCAAAGGTGCGCCAAAGCTTTTCAGCTTCTTAACCCCTTAATGACAACTGACGTACCAGGTACGTCCTGCAAAAACTAGCAGTTAGTGACAATGGACGTACCTGGTACGTCAGTTGTTTAAGAGAGTGCTGGAAGCAATTGCAATCGCTTCCAGCAGCTCTCAGGGTATCGCAGTGATGCCTCGATATGGAGGCATCCTGCAATACCTTTTAACAAGCCTCCGATGCAGAGAGAGCCACTCTGTGGCCCTCTCTGCATCGGTAACAATGGTGCTGTGTTCCGGGGGGAAGGGAAGCAAGGAGGCGGCAGCGTGCGGGCGCGCGTGTGCACGTGGGGGCGCGCGCGCATATTAGCCACTGACACCAATGGAAAAAAATAAAAAGTTCAAAACATTAAAAAAAAAAAAAATATATATAAAAGGATCTGGGGGGGTTGGGGGTATTGAGGGGGGGGGGTTCTACACTACAGAAAAGTTTATAAATATTTTTGGGGGCAAAGGTTTATAAATATTTTTGGGGGCAAATTGGGTACTGGCAGACAGCTGCCAGTACCCAAGATGGCGGCAATTAAGTAGCAGGGAGGGCAGAATAAATTTTTTTAAAAGATAAAATAAAAAAAACTCCTTTTATTTAGTACTGGCAGACTTTCTGCCAGTACTTAAGATGGCGGGGACAATTGTGGGGTGGGGGAGGGAAGAGATCTGTTTGGGAGGGATCAGGGGGTGGGATGTGTCAGGTGGGAGGCTGATCTCTACACTAAAGCTAAAATTAACCCTGCCAGCGCCCTTCAAGCTACCTAATTAACTCCTTCACTGCTGGGCATAATTCACGTGTTGTGCGCAGCAGCATTTAGCGGCCTTCTAATTAACAAAAAGCAACGCCAAAGCCATATATGTCTGCTATTTCTGAACAAAGGGGATCCCAGAGAAGCTTTTACAACCATTTGTGCCATAATTGCACAAACTGTTTGTAAATAATTTCAGTGAGAAACCTAAAATTGTGAAAAATTTAAAGTTTTTTTTTATTTGCTCGCATTTGGCGGTGAAATGGTGGCATGAAATATACCAAAATTGGCCTAGATCAATACTTGGAGTTGTCTACTACACTAAACTAAAGCTAAAATTAACCCTACAAGCTCCCTACATGCTCCCTAATTAACCCCTTCACTGCTGGGCATAAAACACGTGTGGTGCGCAGCGGCATTTAGCGGCCTTCTAATTACCAAAAAGCAACGCCAAAGCCATATAAGTCTGCTATTTCTGAACAAAGGCGATCCCAGAGAAGCATTTACAACCATTTGTGCCATAATTGCCGAAGCTGTTTGTAAATAATTTCAGTGGGAAACCTAAAGTTTGTGACAAAATGTGTGAAAAAATGAACATTTTTTTTAATTTGATCGCATTTGGCGGTGAAACGGTGGCATGAAATATACCAAAATGGGCCTAGATCAATACTTTGGGATGTCTTCTAAAAAAAAATATATACATGTCAATGGATATTCAGGTATTCCTGACAGATATCAGTGTTCTAATGTAACTAGCGCTAATGTTGAAAAAAAAGTGGTTTAGAAATAGCAAAGTGCTACTTGTATTTATGGCCCTATAACTTACAAAAAAAGCAAAGAACATGTAAACATTGGGTATTTCTAAACTCAGGACAAAATTTAGAAACTATTTAGCATGGGTGTTTTTTAGTGGTTGTAGATGTGTAACAGATTTTGGGGGTCAAAGTTAGAAAAAGTGTGTTTTTTCCATTTTTTTCCTCATATTTTATAAAATTTTTTATAGTAAATTATAAGATATAATGAAAATAATGGTATATTTAGAAAGTCCATTTAATGACGAGAAAAACGGTATATAATATGTGTGGGTACAGTAAATGAGTAAGAGGAAAATTACAGCTGAACACAAACACCACAGAAATGTAAAAATAGCCATTGTCATTAAGGGTAAGAAAATTGAAAAATGTTCCGATCATTAAGGGAAAATCTGTTACATACAAGTTAATACTATATATATATCACTCCAGTAAAAGAACTATTTTTGATGCTCCCCAGCAATTCTTTTTTTTTTTGGAGGGGGGGCATAATCCTGAAGAGATGAAGAGCTCAAATGCAACAGTAACATAATACAGGAAGAAAACCCTTTATCCAAACTGCTTGGAGTCAACAAAGTTTGGGATTTGGAATAGTTTGGATTTTGGAATTTGCATCTGTAAAATGTTACAGATTTAAGAGGGGATGGGACCAAGTGTAAACAACAATATGTTATGTCATTTACGCAATATTTACTTGTTATCATACTTCTTATATATGCAACCTTAAAGGGACAGTAAAGTCCAAATTAAACTTTCATGATACAGATAGGACATATAATTTTAAACAACTTTCCAATTGACTTTTATCATCAAATTAGCTTTTTTTCTCTGTATTTTTTTTATTATTTACTTTTTTATTGAGGTTGTGAGCAAATACAATAATAGGTAACTACATAACATAAAATAAAATAGTGAGTAAAATGACATAACAAGTATTGTTACAGTGGTACATGTTAAGTTACAAGAATTCCTATTCTTATACAATATGTAATTCGCTATCTGAAGGTGTAATATAACAGGATCTAGGAAATTTAGAACTATGTAGTATTGGAACCTCAGTTTACATATATTATAAATTCCTCCAAGATTACATTAGGCTTCTTAGAGACCCAAGAGAAAAGGTAAAATTGACTCAAAGGAGGATATTTAGTGAAATTAACAGTCACTTCTGGGCCTTTGAGCTATTAAAGTGGAAACTAATAATATAAAAAAACAAGTATAGCTTATATTATAATTTGCAACTATATGTTATCATAACAGTGAACAAAAATGTATAGTACCCAAGTATAATAAAAATGATCTGTTGTTATTATCGCAGCTTCAATTATGTTTTTCCACTTATTAATGTCTATTAGACCTATAGAAATTTAAAAAAAGGAAACTAGTAACTCTTGATCAAGGTTATATTAAATGTGGTAATTACGCGAGAAACCGCTTTACATGTCACCAGGTAAGATCAAGAACCCGGGTACATTAATGGGGGGGGGGGGGGGAAGCTTCCAGGCAACCAGATGAGCTATATTCTAGAGAGGTATAAAATCAGTATAGGGTTGAAATAAGGACATATTGTACAACAGGGGACAAATATGACTTAGTTATAATAAAGTGCAAGGCTGACCTTGAGTTCCATAATCTGTACAACCCAATAAATTGAGTAATGAACAAGTTATTGGAGGTCTATATGGTAATATTAGCAAGCCCTCTAATGCAGTGAATGGTTGATTTCCACCGTAGGAGCCTAGGGTACCAAATATGTAAGCATTGCCATTTCAGCGTTAAAACCGGACTGCAGCCACTACAAGTCTTGTCTGTATAGCTGTACTGCAAGCCTTTTAGCCTGTACTGCAACGTCAGTCCCGCACATGTAAAAATTAAGTTTTTTCATGGGACTTCCATAGCGCAGCCATTACGAGTTTTGTGGTGAGGCTAAAAAGCTTGCGTTGCAGCCTATACCAACAAGATCTGTTCCGCAATCTAAAAGCAGTAGTTATGAGCTTTACGCTAAAAATCTGTAACATAAAACTCATAACTAAACTGCTACAAAGTACACTAACACCCATAAACTACCTATTAACCCCTAAACCGAGGTCCTCCTGCATTGCAAAAACTATATTAAAGTTATTAACCCCTAATCTGCCGCTCCTGACATTGCCGATACTAATACAATTTATTAACCCCTATTCCGCCGCTCCCTGACATCGTCACCACTATAATAAAGTTATTAACCCCTAAACTGCCTACCTCCCGCATTGCAAACACTATTTAAATATTATTAACCCCTAATCTGCCATCCGCCCACATCGCCCCCACTATACTAAAGTTATTAAGCCCTACACCGCCGCCACTATAATAAACCTGATAACCCCTAAACCGCAAGCCCCCCACAATGAAATATACTAAATTAAACTATTAACCCTTAAACCGAAAGCCCCCCACATCACAATAAAATAATTTAAACTAGTAACCCCTAAACCTAACGCCCCCTAACTTATATTAAAATTATAATTTCCTTACTTTAAATTAAATTAAAACTTACCTGTCAAATAAAAAAAAAAACTAACGCCTAGATTACGAGTTTGTCGGTAAAAACTTGCGAAGCTAACGGTCCATTTTTTTCCAGCGCTCCCTTTAAACAACGCTGGTGAATTTTCTGAATGGCTGCGTTAGCCTTAGAAAAGTGAGCGTTGAGCAAAATTTAGCTCCATTTCTCACCTCATTACCAGCGTTGCTTACGGTAGCGGTAAACTGGAAAACGTGCTTGTGCACGATTTCCCCATAGGAAACAATGGGACTGAGCTGCCCAAAATTCTTGTAATATTTTTTTAATTTTTGTAATTTAGTGTTTGTTTGTTTTTTGTAATATAGTTTAGTTTATTTAATTGTATTTTAGTTTAGATCATTGTAGGTAATTTATTTACTTAATTTATTGATAGTGTAGTGTTAGGTGTATTTGTAATTTAGGTTAGGATTTATTTTACAGGTAATTTTGTAATTATTTTAACTAAGTAGCTATTAAATAGTTATTAACTATTTAATAGCTATTGTACCTAGTTACAATAAATACAAAGTTGCCTGTAAAATAAAAATAAATCCTAAAAAGCTACAATGTAATTACTAATTATATTGTAGCTATTTTAGGGTTTATTTTATAGGTAAGTATTTATTTTTAAATAGGAATAATTTATTTAATTATAGTAAATTTATTTAGATGTATTTAAACTATATTTAACTTAGGGGGTGTTAGGCTTAGGGTTAGACTTAGGTTTAGGGGTTAATAACTTTATTATAGTAGCGGCAATATTGGGGGTGGCAGATTAGGGGTTAATAATTGTAGGTAGGTGGAGGCGACGTTGGGGGGGCAGATTAGGGGTTAATAAAATGTATTATAGTGTTTGTGAGGCAGGATTGCGGCGGTTTAGGGGTTAATACATTTATTATAGTGGCAGAGATGTCCGGTCGGCAGATTAGGGGTTAATAAGTGTAGGTAGGTGGCGGGGACGTTGGGGGGTTAATAAATATAATATAGGTGTCTGCGATGTTAGGGACAGCAGATAAGGGATTCATAGGTATAATGTAGGTGGCGGCGATGTCCGGTCGGCAGATTAGGGGTTAAATAATTTTATTATAGTGTTTGCGATGTGGGGGGCCAAGGTTTAGGGGTTTAGTTTATGGGTGTTAGTGTACTTTGTAGCACTGTAGTTAAGAGCTTTATGTTCCGACGTTAGCCCATAAAACTCTTAACTACTGACTTTTTTATGCGGTAGGAGTCTTGGAGGTAGAGGCTGTACCGCTCACGTCTTCCAAGACTCGTAATACCAGCGTTAGGTAAATCCCATTAAAAAGATAGGATACGCAATTGACGTAAGGGGATTTGCGGTATGGAAAAGTCGCGGAAGAAAAGTGAGCGGTACACCTGTACCTGCCTGACTCGTAATACCAGTGGGCGTTAAAAAGCAGCGTTAGGACCCCTTAACGCTGCTTTTTAAGGCTAACACAGAACTGATAATCTAGGCATAAGTTTGAAATATCAATTAAACTAATATAATTATTAAACTAAAATTAAACTAACTACCAGTTAAACTAAACAGCTCTTATTCTATTGCATGATTCATCATCCAATAGAACGAGAGCTGCTTAAATCCTATTGGCTGATTTAAACAGCCAATAGGATTTTAGCAGCTCTAATTCCTATTGGCTTATTCAAATTTTTCAGCCAATAGGAATGCAAGGGACACCATTTTGAAACAGCTCCCTTGCATTGAAGATTCAGTGTATGGTGGTGACCGTATGAAGAGGATGCTCCATGCCGGATGTCTTCAGGATGGACCGGGATCAAGATAGAAGATGCCGTCTGGATGAAGATTGAAGAGGCCACCTGGATGAAGACTTCTCACCGCTTGGATGAGGAGTTTGCTGCCGGGATGAAGATCGTTCAAGCGGGACTTAAAAAACAGTGGATTGTCGGGGTTAGTGTTAGTTTTTTTTTAAGGGTTGTTTGGGTGTTTTTTTTTAAAATGGGTATTAGAATAGGAATAATTTTTATTATTTTTGATAATTTGTTTGTTATTTTGTGTAACAAACAATCAACGCAACCATATCGCACGCAGAAGGCGGCTGTGTGAAAACTTGTAATGGCTGCGCTAATGCGCTATAGGGGCTTAAATAACGCAACTTTTGTTGCGTTCGTTAATTTCCCTATAACATGCATAACATGTAATCTAGGTGTTGGATAATAATAGCTATATTGGTGAGAAGTAAAGAAGAGAAATCATTTAACCATCAACTGAGTCATTGTGTAGCAGATTTAAACCATGTGGCAACTACTTAAAAAGACATACACTTTTTGATCTAGAATAAACTAAATTCTAGTAAATCAGAACTTCAATTTTGTTATTGTAAGGACATCCATAACTATAACAGTAAATTAATTCTAGACAATGATTAGGCAGAAACTCAGCTAATTACACAGCTATACCACTGCTATCTAGCCAGGTTCAATGGTTTAGCAAACACTTAGAGCTGTTCTTAAAGACACAATGAAACTTGTAATGAGTTAGCAAAAACATAGAGCTATTTAGATATAGCCCTCTAAGCATAGCATACATAATATAGTCATGAACAGTCTCCTAAAGTATTACATATAAAAATCTGGCAGGATGATAAATTTTAAAAATGCATTAACTATACAAAAAAATAAATTCCTGTAGTGTAAAAAAAGGAATAATTAACTATTTGTTCATATTATAAGTAAATATATTAAGCCTTGAGTGGTATATGTGATCTCTAACGTATAGTGTACATATCGTCAAACACTCATTTTGCAAATTGACAAACATTTTAACAAACGTAGTTAAAAGAGGAGATAGAATGAACTGCAGTCAACTCACGCCTGATGTTCGCATCAATAGCGCAGAACCTGCAAAAGTCATAAGCTGCCGTGGAACTGGATTCTGCTAGTAGACTAATCCTAAATATGCAAAACAGAATGACAAGCAGTCTGCCAGGAGCGAACAGCAGCATCAATAGCTTGTTCTATGGCCTGGTTGCCACCTGGTAGTAGCTTCTTTCTGCCCAATTGTAATCCTAAATATGCTAAATAATAGTGCTTAGTTGTCTCAGATTGGCAGTCTCTTGATGAAGATGTCGCTATTCGTGTGATGTTGCTCCTAGTGCATCTTTTATCTCATGCTGTCTATGGGCCCACTGGTTTAACTTGTGAAAGTTGTCACAAAGGTCGTAGTCTCCAAGATCTTTGACAGATGTAGGAGCGGACACCACTCCTGCCACAATTTGCCGCTTTGCGGCAAGGACTGATATTATAGCTCCATGATCAAGAGATATATTGGAGAGCCCTGCAATGTCTTGATGTCCCATAGCTGGGTCAAATTTATAACATGCTTGTTTTACTTCCTCCACCATCTCACTGTGAGCTGCAAGGGCAGCCACGTTGGTCAGATAGATTTGCCTAGTTGCAGTCTTAGGTTGCACATGGTCTGGTTGCGACTGTTTCTCTCTCTGATTTGCCAAGGTGGTTTCTCCTTTATATCTCTTGTTGGGTGTTAGCGTCCCCAGTGTCACGCACAGATGAAAATTGCACCCGTCTAGGCCCTACAACAGCACACCCTCCTCTGCGCTCCTCAATAGTGGTAAGGTCTGCATCTCGTGTGGGGGAATAAACAGTCTGTCGCTTGAAAGACTGTTCCGTCACTGGTAACAGCCGCAGGTTCCGTGATATTAAGCTTTCTGTATATATTTTTTCTAGTATGATCCAGTGCTGTCATCTATTGAAGTGGATGATTCTATTAATACGTGATATTTCATAGATTACTCTAAAACATTGGAGAAGCATGTAACTATCATGGTCACTGCCCAGAAGTCCCCCCCTCTTGGTATTTTTTGTTAAAGGC
Source organism: Bombina bombina (assembly GCF_027579735.1). NCBI lineage: Eukaryota > Metazoa > Chordata > Amphibia > Anura > Bombinatoridae > Bombina > Bombina bombina. The sequence goes on from NC_069502.1 coordinate 589,185,669, forward strand.
TAAACCTAGGTAGGCTTATAGGCTGATTTCGAAGACTCTGCAGTCCACCTCTTATCTTACAGTCTGGCTGTAAATAGCTAATAACATGAACTGTTTGTTTACGTGTGCGATATAGATAATATTGTGCTCACCCAAGAGGAGTTATCATAACTAATTGCCTGAAATGCATGTCTGTCAAAGATCTGAGATAAGTAGGCTGTCTGCAGAAGCTTAGATACAAGGTAATCAGAGAGTCAAAAATCATATTAATATAACATAGAAGGTTATGCAAAACTGGGGAATGGTAAATAAAGATATTATCTATCTTTTTAAACAATAACATTTGTGGTGTTAACTGTCCCTTTAACATAGTTTTATATAATTTTTACTACTTTTGTAAACAAACTAATATCTGAAAGATAGTACATTACTGTAATCAGAAAGTTAATATTTGTTGTTTTGAATAAATATATGCATTTTAGAGAATACTGTGGCATCTACTTATCAAGCCGTCAACCGCAAATACGCTGGAATTCTGCAGTGTATTTGTGGCGAGCCTGATTCCCCTTAGTTAGCAAACCTTACAGACCATTAAAAGTAGAATTTTGTGACGTAACATACGAACCGCCGGGCAAAGTCCGAAGCAGATCGATGCTTACATCATTACAGATGTTCCGAATGCAAATTCGGCACTATCTGACTACTTTTGCATGTTAACAAAATTCTACCAAGTACGCTCGCCACTATTCTGGCCCAGCGTACCTGGTTTTCAAACCACCGCCCTGGAGGCCGCGAATGCCATAGGAATCAATGGGAGTCTGAAAGCAGTGAAAGCTCATGTTTGCTGCTGCCCGATATCCCATTGATTCCTATGGTAATGTTTACACCTAACACCCTAACATGTTTCCCGAGTCTAAACACCCCATATCTGCTGCCCCCTACACCGCCGCCACCTACTTTATACTTATTAACCACTAATCTGTCGCCCCGCCACCGCATGCCACCTACATAAAGTTATTAACCCCTAATCTGCCCCCCCTACACCGCCGCCACCTACATTATACTTAATAACCCCTAATCTGCCCCCCCCTACATCGCCGCCACTTATCTACATTTATTAACCCCTAATCTGCCGCCCCCAATGTCGCTGCCACTATATTAAATTTATTAACCCCTAAACCTAAGTCTAACCCTAACACCCCCTAGCTTAAATATAATTTAAATAAATCTAAATAAATATTCCTATCATTAACTTCCTATTTAAAACTAAATACTTACCTATAAAATAAACCCTAAGCTAGCTACAATATAACTAATAGTTAGATTATATCTAGCTTATGGTTTATTTTTATTTTACAGGCAAGTTTGTATTTATTTTAACTAGGTAGAATAGTTACTAAATAGTTATTAACTATTTAATAAACTACCTAGCTAAAATAAAGACAAATTTACCTGTAAAATAAAACCTAATGTAAGTTACAATTACACCTAACACTACACCATAATTAAATGAATTCCCTAAATTAAATACAATTAAATAAAATTAAATAAAATTATCTAAAGTACAAAAAAAAACAAACACTAAATTACAGAAAATAATAAACAAATTACAAGATTTTTAAACTAATTACACCTACTCTAATCCCTCTAGCAAAATAAAAAAGCCCCCCCAAAATAAAAAAAGCCCTACCCTACACTAAATTACAAATAGCCCTTAAAAGGGCCTTTTGCGGGGAATTGCCCCAAAGTAATCAGCTCTTTTACCTGTAAACAAAACTATATACCCCCCCAACATTAAAACCCACCACCCACACAACCAACCCTACTCTAAAACCCACCCAATACCCCCTTAAAAAAACCTAGCACTAACCCCTTGAAGATCACCTTACCGGGAGAAGTCTTCACCCAACCATTATTACCATTATTATTTGTTTGTGATTTTCACATTTACACTTTTATACATCGTTTTCACCCATCATGTAAAATTCAACACATTGTTTTTTCATTTTTTTTTTAAAATCCTATCTAAAAAACCTAAGCTCCCCATTGCCCTGAAAAGGGCATTTGGATGGGCATTGCCCTTAAAAGGGCATTTAGCTTTTTTCAGCACAAGCTGAAGCTAAAAATAAAACCCACCCAATAAACCCTTTAAAAAACCTAACACTAACCCCCGAAGATCCACTTACAGTTTTTGAAGACCGAACATCCATCCTCAACGAAGCCGGGAGAAGTCTTCATCCAAGCGGCAAGAAGTGGTCATCCAGACGGGCAGAAGTTTTCATCCAGACGGCATCTTCTATCTTTATTCTTCCTACGCGGAGCAGCTCTATCTTCAAGACATCCGGTGCGGAGCATCCTCTTCTTTCAACGGGCTACTGAAGAATGAAGGTTCCTTTAATGGATGTCATCCAAGATGGCATCCCTTGAATTCCAATTGGCTGATAGAATTCTATCAGCCAATCGGAATTAAAGGTGAAAAAATCCTATTGGCTGATGCAATCAGCCAATAGGATTTTTTCACCTTTAATTCTGATTGGCTCTGTCTTTACTTACTGCGAGAGCTCTCTCTTTACGTCACGCTGGGACCGTCAAGCAACCTTATCTGTGTACTGTGCCTGCGTGTGATAAGTAGTCTCACAATCAAGACAGTCCGAGACTCATGGATGCCATGTCAGGTTGATTAGGGGGCAGGTCCTTTAACCAAAGCTGGGTCAGCTGCGGCGTGCATTCTAAAGTATAGTGCCCATACCGCTGTCATACACTCAGAGTCATAGCTGATTTCAAAAGTCTGCATAAGAGAAACATTTTTCACACATTCTAGATTCTGAGTGAAGAACCTCGCCGCCGTAGATGTGTGAGAAATCTTTCTCTTATTATGCAGACTTTTGAAATCTTACAGGCGGTCACCTCAAAATTCACTCGCGGTCCACTAGTAGACCGCGATCTATGTCTTACCCACCCCTGCTGTAGACAGTACAAATGAACCACATTGATTAATGATATTCACGTCTGTTAGTACAACATAAGAAACACCTCCTAGCTGATAATGAGGGCCACTTTTGGACCCTTTCAACACTTAAAGCCTATAGGAGGCAAATGATAAATAGGGGACAACTTTTGGATCCCATCTGGGGGTAGAACCTTATATTTTTTGTTTATATGTAAAGAGCCATATACGTAATATAAAAACAATTGCAATTAGCCAACCAACGTATGAATTCCAGACAGTAACCTCTCAGTAGGAAAACATATAAAGTAAACTTTAAGAAGTAATTTGCTCATAAATAGATACAGAGAACTCTGGGCGGCAATCTTATATATTAAAATTACCTCATGAGTCAGGGCTTGCTCACCTGATACTACTATAATATAATAATTTAAGTTTATGGTATCATTAGGAATAAAATAATAGCTGAATCATCTTAAGTCGGAAATCAGTATAAAAGAGTAGAACTATAGTGAAGATCGCCAACCTCAATATATTTGCGTCCAGTGCAGCTTTAGAAATTACCTTTGAGAGTCTGGAATACATAGGTTTGCAATAAGTATTTGCAAATTTTTTTTTTGGAAAGCTCTAACTCTATTGATTTCTTATTTTCTTCGCTATGAGGGAAACCTGATGGGCTACCCATGCACCATACATTTTGTTCTATAGGTAAAGTTATGCAGGGTGATTCAAAGACCCAAAATGTGTACGACTTTCAGGTTACATAAACAGGATCTGTTTATCTTCAGAACAAATAACTTTATAAATACAGAACCCCCCTCTTCCTCTGGGAGCACTATATAACTATATAGCTAAAAGGAGTACCTATGTGAGTGAACATAAATATGTGACTATGGCAGAAAGCACAGTTTCTACCTCCTGAATTTAATAAGGTCTCCCCAGGACCTTCAATATCAACTGTTTTAGGCATAGGAGGTTTATTAAAAGGGTAGGGCCACTTTAAAAACTTGCTCTCCATTACCCCACAATATCTGCAAAAGTATATACTCTCAAAGGGCACATAGAGTAAACCCTCATTTCCCACCTCCTAAGCTTAAGAAGGCCTTTCTTGGACCTTTAATATTAACTATATGACACACGGGAGGTTTATTCAGATGATAGGGCCACTCTTGGATCCTTGATTCTGAAACTAGTATGTTGCTCCATACTGTAGTTATACAATTGAGAGAAATATGCAAGTCAGAGCTTAACAAGTATATAACACATTTATACTATACATTCTTAAAAATAAAATACAGAGTTGTCTGATTCAGTCACTAAGGAAGGTCCATATTAAATACAGTACTGGAATGCTCTAGCATACTAAAATGGTAACTAGCATCATGCAAACTAAATACTGTGTAGAGGAAAATAAGCTTTCTTTAGTGCTCTATATTAATGTTCCCTTATTGGTTAGAGAGCTAGCTAGGTAGAATATATCTGTGGAGTAATATCAACCACACATGAAACAATAGATCTTCCAGACATATTGACAGAAATGTATGATACTGCATCCCCAAACATACACATTATAGATTATTTACATTATAGGCTAAATTTAAACAGGCCTAACGTATATCTATGGTGTTTCCTACACCATAGGAAGAATAGTTTGTAAGTATAAAATCTGTAGCTATATGCTGGATCTGGGCATGCATTCCAGCTCCTCTGAAATACCCTTTACCCCCTATCTTAAGCAAACAATGCTGATGGATAAACAATAATAAGCACAAACTTTAGGGATTACATGCAGGATAAATACAATAGCAGTACTTATATGAATCAGCTAACAAAATATACTGCCCCCACACATCTATATACAGAGAGCCAACCATGTAGGAAAGATAAACGGCACAATAGCTTTAACCCAGTGTAATTGCTAAATTATAATACTCAGCATCAGGCTAAGAAGTAATAATTATGAAGGACATAAGAGATCTCTCCAGCTGGGCCAAGCATGGTACAGAAATCTCTGTACTAATCCGATGCCTACACGCTGATGCAGAAAGACCTTGCAAATATATCTAGGTAAGTCCCGTAAGCCGTAACTCACAGTTCTGAATGGGGCTCTAGGCTCTTGTAAGTCACTAATCAGTCCACTTTCCCATGAAGAAAGGAGCCGATAGCTCAGAGAAGTTGCCTCTTCCACAGCCGTCATCAGAGCCACCAGGTCAGTAATACTATGTCCAAAGGCAGCAGACCTACACACGAGGGAGCCTGCCACACTCCCCCGCACATCTCTGCAGCCCTCGAAAGGGCAGCTGTGGTATGTGTTGTCTAGCTGGCACTGAGCAGTAGAGGATCCTCGGCCCCTTCCTGTGTAAAGCATGTGTGTAGGAAAGTCACACTTTTGCAAGCCTTTCCCATTTTTTCTTTTTCTGCTTCTCTAGCCTGCAGCTGTTCTATCTCCCGGTAGGGAGGCTGTTCCATGTTTATATCAGTGTAAGTAAGTGGAGCAGGAGTTTTGTTGTTAGCGTGGAGTGGAACATCCCCTCTCTCTGTCATATTGCGGCATAGCTCTGTAAGACCATCAAGCCCGGCGCATATTTTGTACTCAAAATCCTCCATGAGGGATTGGAAGATAGTGCACAGCTCCTCCATAGTAGCATATGCAAGTAAGCAAGCAATAACATAGATATATAATGGACCAAAAAGCTTAAAACTATTCCTGATCTGTATAGATAGGACAACGTTGTCAGATTAACAGATACCTTCCATCTGTTCAGCCCGGGGGGGGGGTATTGAATCTCTAGTAGGCTGCCACCAAGATCTCAACGGTACAGACCAGGCCCCAAGAGATGGAAAATCACATAAAAAGATATATAGTCCTTCATAGGTTTGATAGTATCGCTTATATATGCAGGTGTTACAGGATTCCAATGATAATTGGCGGATTATCAAATAATCTCTTGCAGCTTCAGGTATTGCAGCCTGCCATCCAAACAGTACATTTTTAATGACCTTTTTGTGCAAAAATATATACTATATCTAGCACTCTCATAGCCATATGGAAAGTTACTCATGAAATATATCCGTTTTGTAACTCCTTTATATTTCTGCATTTTAGATCAGTAGACTTTGAGACAAAACATCTTTATCTGCCGTAAGATCATTGTCTGTGTTAAAAATGTAGCTCTCTAAACACATCATGTACATAGATCAAGGAAAAAAAATAATTAAGAAGCTTGATACACTAAAAATGAAAGATGTTTGTCTATTCATTATGTTTTTAAACATACTTCTCATATATAACCAGCACATCAAACACTCTCAGTATATGATACCCCCAGTGTCAGGCAGCAGATGCTGTTTGATCAAGTGTTTGTCTTTGTGGCAAATAACAGGTACTAAATACTACTTACACCAGTTTTTAAATAGTGGGAAACACCACAATATAGAAGCAATCATATGCAAATGATATTCAGTGTGAAGTCCAATTAAGAAAACAAAGGAGAAGTGATATTCATTTGTAAATTAGAATTATTCCTTTTTGATCTAGAAATAATATACATTTGTGTTTATTTTGCTGGAATACAAAGTATAAACCGATATCCAGGAATATAATCATTTTAAAATCAAATATAAACAATCCAAAAATATAAAAATATAGCAACAGTTGTAAAAATTCTTCCATTGGCACATAGGGAAAGTAAAAAGTTGTGGAAGATTATTAGGTAGTGCAGAATTTCTTTACCATGGGTAATGTAGCTTTCTGTGGTGCTCATCAAATGATGTGGCATAGATTTTTTTTAACAGCTAAGGGCTAGATTACAAGTTGAGTGCAAAATATCGTTTCCGCGAAAGTGATAGTAGCGCTCAACTTAGTAATACCAGCGCATGCAAATGTGCGCTGGTATTACCAGTGAGGTGCAATGCGAACACAACCTCGCGTTCGCATTTCACGAAAGCATTGTGCTCACAAGAGCGCCTTTCCATAGGCTCCAATGGGAGCGTCTTTCTAATGCTGTGAGACACGGCATGAGAACTAGCACAGTGAAGGTGGAAAATATATATGTATATACACATATTAACACATAAATATATCTGTATATACTCATATTAACACATAAATATATATGTATATAAGCATATTAACACATAAATATATAAGTATATACACCTATTAACACATAAATATATATGTATGTATATACACATATTAACACATAAATATATATGTATATACACATATTAACACATAAATATATATGTATATACTCATATTAACACATAAATATATATGTATATAAGCATATTAACACATAAATATATATGTATATACACCTATTAACACATAAATATATATGTATGTATATACACATATTAACACATAAATATATATGTATATACACATATTAACACATAAATATATATGTATATACACATATTAATAAATAAATATATATGTATATACACCCATTAACACATACATATATATGTATATACACCTATTAACACATAAATATATATGTATATATACATATTAACACATAAATATATATGTATATACACATATTAAAACATAAATATATATGTATATACACATAAATATACATGTATATACACATATTAACACATAAATATATATGTATATACACATATTAACACATAAATATATATGTATATACACATATTAACACATAAATATTTATGTATATACACATATTAACACATAAACATATATGTATATACACATAAATATATATGTATATACACATATTAACACATAAATATATATGTATATACACATATTAACACATTAATATATATGTATATACACATATTAACACATAAATATATATGTATATACACATATTAACACATAAATATATATGTATATACACATATTAACACATAAATATATATGTATTGTATATACACATATTAACACATAAATATATATGTATGTACACATATTAACACATAAATATATATGTATATACACATATTAACACATAAATATATATGTATATACACATATTAACACATAAATATATATGTATATACACATATTAACACATAAATATATATGTATATACACATATTAACACATAAATATATATGTATATACACCTATTAACACATAAATATATATGTATATACACATATTAACACATAAATATATATGTATATACACCTATTAACACATAAATATATATGTATATACACATATTAACACATAAATATATATGTATATACACCTATTAACACATAAATATATATGTATATATACCTATTAATACATAAATATATATGTATATACACATATTAACACATACATACATATATATATATATATACGCATATTAACACATAAATATATATGTATATACACATATTAACACATAAATATATATGTATATACACCTATTAACACATAAATATACATGTATATACACATATTAACACATAAATATATATGTATATACACCTATTAACACATAAATATACATGTATATACACATATTAACACATAAATATATATGTATATGTACATATTAACACATAAATATATATGTATATACACATATTAACACATAAATATATATGTATATACACATATTAACACATAACTATATATGTATATACACATATTAACACATAAATATATATGTATATACACATATTAACACATAAATATATATGTATATACACCTATTAATACATAAATATATATGTATATACACATATTAACACATACATATATATATATATATATATATATATATATATATATATACGCATATTAACACATAAATATATATGTATATACACATATTAACACATAAATATATATGTATATACACCTATTAACACATAAATATACATGTATATACACATATTAACACATAAATATATATGTATATACACCTATTAACACATAAATATACATGTATATACACATATTAACACATAAATATATATGTATATGTACATATTAACACATAAATATATATGTATATACACATATTAACACATAAATATATATGTATATACACATATTAACACATAACTATATATGTATATACACATATTAACACATAAATATATATGTATATACACATATTAACACATAAATATATATGTATATACACATATTAACACATAAATATACATGTATATACACATATTAACACATAAATATATATGTATATACACCTATTAACACATAAATATATATGTATATACACCTATTAACACATAAATATATATGTATATACACCTAATAACACATACATATATATGTATATACACCTATTAACACATAAATATACATGTATATACACATATTAACACATAAATATATATGTATATACACATATTAACACATAAATATATATGTATATACACCTATTAACACATAAATATATATGTATATACACATATTAACCCATAAATATATATGTATATACACCTATTAACACATAAATATACATGTATATACACATATTAACACATAAATATATATGTATATACACATATTAACACATAAATATATATGTATATACACCTATTAACACATAAATATACATGTATATACACATATTAACACATAAATATATATGTATATACACATATTAACACATAAATATATATGTATATACACATATTAACACATAAATATACATGTATATACACATATTAACACATAAATATATATGTATATACACCTATTAACACATAAATATATATGTATATACACATAATAACACATACATATATATATTTACAGGGAACATTCATAGACCACAATGTAAAGTAACGTTTCAGTGCCTTTTTTTTATCTAACACCCCACACCTGCCAACTTTAGCCTCTTATAACTGCTTCATGCAGTTCCTTTATTAAAAAATAAAAATGCTACTATTTTTTTTTTTTATACAGAACACCTCACTTAAATTTGAAGGCAATTAGGGCACATTTAGAAAATTACCCAGAGATTTGATCTATGGTTAATTTTATGAGCACTAATTGCAACCGCACTTGTAATTATTTATTGTGCACCCTTAAACAGGCGAATTTGCCAGTGGCAAGAACAAATTTACATCCATGATACACAAAGTTAGCATTGTTTTTTTGACTTTGCTTGACCCCAGTGACATTTCTAGTATTATGTTCCACATCTATTTCTGGCAATTGTCTGCTTAAAGAGACAGTAAACAGCTTTAGATTTTTATATAAAATGTTGATGCATAAGGAAATGACTTTGCAATATATTTTAATTGTTTCAAAAAAAGGAAATTAATTGCGCTAAAAAAATCTAGACACCCATACATTAGAAATAAGCTAATAAGCTATTGTTTAGGACAGAAACAGGGGCGGCATTGCACAAGTAGTTCACCAGAACTGTGCAAAGGGTGTCCCTTTGAAAAAGCCATTAACACGGTGAAACATATTAGGGTCTTGGTGAGGAGTTTGTTGGGAACTCCTGCTTAGCGTTTTTTTTAAATGCCACTGTTGATAAACTAGCCTAAATTATTCATTATTATATGCTGTTAAGGCACTGAGTAAAAGAGTGAAAGATTTTTTTATTCAACTTACAGTTTGGTCACGCAAGGCTGTGCAGATACCGTCTAACACTGCAATGCAATTTAAAATAACGATCAGGTGCAGAATATCATTGTGCTTCCTATATTAGAACACCAGCAGTTATTTAACCTATGTTGGCAACACATGTTGCAGTATATTGTTTATTCAATGGTGTTCTATGTTGAAGCTTAACTATATAGATTTATATGCACAGGATAAGTTCTCTTAAGCAACAGGTTTTAGTATAACTTCTCATTAAGGTCAATATAAGTGCCAGCTTCCAGAGCGGACATGCTCAATAATACCTAACCTAATGTTTGAACAGATAAACTGTGCACAACAGTTTAGTGACCTTTATAGCCATATACCTAACAGATACTAACTTAGGTCAGATCATCTAGACGCTCTAGATATTGCAAGATTAACATATACATGTGGGCAACATTTGTTGCAATTTATCAACTGTTCAATAAAATTAAATAAAAATATCTAATTTCTCATACTATTGTATATACAGGGTAACTATATAATTGAGCTTAACACAGTATTAACCTCTTCATATACTAATGCCAGTATGAGACAAGATTTAGCTATCATTTTTGACACCACAATACAACTTAACATAAGTATCAAGCTAGAATTATACAAAATACGTTGGCAACAAGTGTTGCAAATTTTCAAACTCCTCTGGCTACACTAGATACATACATTGGCAATAACTCCTGTAGATTTCACAATTTAACTGATAACATAATATCAATGTGAAAACGATCAGCAATTTATAACAAATATCCTGTCACAACATAGTATCACCCAATTATGTACCCAATACATAAAACTATATATCTAACAGATAGATACCGAATTTAGGTATAACTGTTACCAATTATTACTACTCAGGTAGAGGGTACTATATATCACGCTTGACAACAAGATCAAAACTGAAGACAACGTTACCCATAACTGGCATACAAAACCCACTGATATTAACCTATCCCTGTTAGGATCCTGTTAAATACACTATATCCTGACTATTTAATTTGTGCAATAAAGTTATACTGTCACTGACAAGTTAGAGTCAATCAAGAGCTCTATTGTAGTGGAAAAACATATGACCAAACTTATTGTCTTCCATAATTAACTAACTCTCAGTGTATACTTACAGCAACAATAACATTTTATGGCATGAGTATGACAGTGTGTGGTTTTAATGTTTCCCAATTTTATTTTATATACACATTAATAAAAAGTGAAGTTTTAAAATGTATTATGGCATCCACTTCTCCTAAATTGCAGGATAATAAAAAATACAAAACATTAGACACTTGGGGGTCGAATTATCAAGCTCCGAATGGAGCTTGATGCCCCTGTATCCTCGCGAGCCTTCAGGCTTGCCCGAAACTGTAGTTATAAAGCAGCGGTCTAAAGACCGCTGCTCCATCACTTGTCCGCTGCTTCTGAGGCTGCGGTCTTCAATCCGCCGATTGGCCTCGAATCTTCAGGGGGCGGCATTGCACAAGCAGTTCACAAGAACTGCTTGTGCAATGATAAATACCGACAGCGTATGTTGTCGGCATTTATCGATGTGCGGTGGACATGATACACTACATCGTATCATGTCCATTCGCATTTTAATAAATCGGCCCCTTGGTGTCAACAGACTCAGGAGTGCTACAAGTGTATTCTATTCTAAGGGTTTCTACCCTTGTAATCTGGTTAATTATTCTAATGTAACCACTCAGGGTTGTTGCTACCATAGAGTCAGATTAGGCGACAGCTTAATGACGCCCCTGCAGGGAGTGTTTGTAAATGTGGTGAATTACATTTTTTTTTCAATGCGTATATTTAATTTTTTGGCTGCCTAACTTAGGCTTCATAGTAGGGACCATATATGGTGACATAATGGCTAGAATGGGAGGAGATTCCCCTGAAACATATGGAGGCAAAGAGTGCAGGTCAGCCTTCATATAAGTTGCTGGACCCACAGCCTAGTAGGTAGTACTGGGGTTGATAGGCACTCATAAGAACACTGTCAATACTCCAGCTTTTGGATATACACTATGCATATATATATATATATATATATATATATATATATATATATATATATATATATATATATATACACACACACACACACACACTTAAACACAACACACATAGGAAGTCTGGTACTCTCTTTTCTGAAACACTCTCTGTTTTGTAATATATATATATGATACGCTCTGATGAAGCCCCGCCTTACCAATAGATGAAGGGGTGAAACGCACGTTGGCATCAGCTGTCCTACCACGTGAACTTGTGTACCGACCACAGTACCGCTTGAACATGCAGCAGGTTTTTCTTTTCAGCATGAACTTGGAAAAGTACTCATCTAACTTACATCAATAGAAACCTGTAGCCGCAGTAGCTCTGGAAGGAAGGTATAGTATGTCTATATTACACACTGCTTGAAGTTTCTATGCATTTGGCCCTTTTTAAGCACGATGTTCAAAGTACCCATGTTTAAGTGCCTATACTCACATTAAATAAACTGCCTTTGGAGACGCCTATCGAGGCGATATCTTCAGCATACATTCTGTAGCACAGCTCTAAGGAGAACATTGATTACCTAAGAGGCTTTTTTCTTTTTGCTCGACAAACTGTATGGAATTGCTTTATATGTCCATTGGACTTTCCTACTAACTACGACAGCTCCCTCATGCTTGAGCTTATTAACCATCTGTGCAAATTTGTTGTTCCCTGAATGTATAACACTACTGCTTTGCTTAAAGTGCCTGATCATATAACTTAGATCCCATTTTTTTAAAATATTTTATTGAATGAACATATGAAGTTTTACATCAGTGATATTTTACAGAAACAAAAACACGCTTAGTGATGTAAGTACAAGTCAAATCTGTTATAACACAATCTATACTAACAGGATAAAAGGTTTTACAGTTTGGGTGCTCATTGTTTTTATACTTACTACTTGGTTTGTACAGTTTTCATAAACATTCTCATGTAGCTGAAGATTTTTTAATCATAGACATTTATTCATGCCTAAACATACAGTGGAGTGAGTATATAGACCTCTGTTCTTAAGAACATTGAACAGATGGGTATCAATTGTTCAGCTCATGCTGTCCACAGAAAGTCACAGAGGAAGGAAAGAAAGAACAGGGAGGGGAGAAAGATGATAGGGGATAGTGAGGGAGAAGGAGAAAAAACAAAAAGGGTTGCAGAGTCACACGTCTTGTGTGGGGGAGGGTCAAGAGACCCACCAGATAAAGATTGGGCCTTACACACTTTTGCCTTCCCATATTAGTGTCATGTATTCATGGATCTCTAGTTTCCTAGTCCTCAGATAATGAAACCTCTCCAGGCCCAGCAAATCCCAGACCCCGGCCCTCCACTCCCCCAGACTTGGCACTTTAAGCAATTTCCAGTATCTCAGGATGAGTCCCTTAGCACAATTCAGCATCAGGAGGAACAGCTGGCGTTTTGCTTCCTGAGATATTTTTTACATTTCATGGTATATTAGGTAATTAGGGTTGGGAGGTAAGATGATTTTCAAAAGTCTACTGCTCTCACGGAGCACGTTCTCCAAGAAGGGCTGTATGAAAGGGCATTGCCACCATATATGTAAGAGCGAACCCTCCTCTCAGCAGCCCCTCCAGCACTCCCCATTTATGTGTGGGTATATTTTTTTCAATCTCTGTTGGGTCAGATACCACCTACTTAGAAATTTGTAGTACATTTTCTGAAGTCTCGCTGAGACCGAAGCCTTTTTTGCTTTGTCAAATTATATCAATTTATATCAATTTCAGAGCCCAACTCCCTTTGCCAAGCAACCACATAGGAAGGCACTACAGCCCCACTCCCCACCAGTAGCATTCTATATAGTAGAAGCGAGATTAGATGATGTGGGACGATTGCAGCAGTACAAAGCGCCTCAAAAGGCATTTTCTGTCTGACCAAGAAATCTCTGTCCCGGGAACTATTGAAGTAGTGATTTAATTGTGCCACTCGGAACCATGAGGAGAACATATCCTGATTCCATTCAACCATGCCCTCCTGTGTTTTGAGCTTACCCTGGTTAATAGCATTTGATATAGCTGCTTCTGACATTGGGTGGGAGGAGCCGGTATTATGTGCTTTGTTTGCTAGTCCATTTTCAGGGTTTTCTGGCACTGGAGTTACCGGTGAGACAATGGTAGATATGCAGCTTTCTACTTTGATTAGCTTATCCCAGCATAGAAAGACATCTATCAGGGGATATTGTGAGATGCAGCTGAGGTGGTACCCAGCCTTCATCCATGCAAGTGCTCCGACATTGCCCCTCTGAAGTATCTCTCTATCCAATCCTATCCAGGCCTTATCAGCAGAATTATGAATCCACTCCACAATATGCTGAAGGCTTGTCGCTGTATGGTACTCACTCAACAGAGGGACACCCGCCCCCCCCCTGTTTCTGGGGAGATACATCGTCTTTTTACTGATCCTCAGTTTCAAGCCGTTCCAAATGTATGATTCAATCGCTGATTGAATCTGATGTATTATATGCATGGCTGATGCTAGAGGGATCGTCTGCATGACGTACAGCACTCTAGGTAGAATGTTCATCTTTGCAACATGTGATCTTCCCATCCAAGAGATGGTTTTGTTTTTCCACATCGCAAGATCTCTTGAGATTTCATCTCTAATGCGTTTATAATTCACATCTGTGATTTCTTTCACAGAGGGGGCCAGTGTGATGCCCAAATATTTTAAGTGCCTCGGGGCAATTTTAAGGGAGCAGTGATGGGTCTGATTTTCAAAGGTGTCCTGGGGTACGGTAATGTTTAAGATCTCAGACTTAGTAGGGTTAAGTGGAAAATCCGAGACCCGCCAATACGCCTCAAACGCTGCCAATGATGCCTGTAGAGAAGAGGTGTTATCAGCAAGGGTCAATAGGACGTCGTCAGCATACATTGCCAACTTATGTTCCGTTCCCCCTACCACAAAACACGAACGTTAGGATTAGCTTGTATCTTGTTCGCCAATACCTCTATGACGAGTGCAAAGAGCAGAGGTGAAAGGGGACACCCCTACCTTGTGCCATTGGAGATGGAAAAGGGCGTGGAGAACATGCTGTTAATCCGGACTCTGGCACTAGAATTGGAATACATTGAAAACACACAACTAATAAAATGCGGCCCAAATCCCATTCTCATCAGAGTGTGGTGCATAAAAGTCCAGTTAACCCGGTCAAATGCCTTCTCCGCATCCGTCGATACAAGTATCGGCGGAGCGGAGTTGACATGCGCAAAGGAGACCAGCTGGATAACTTTGAGAGTATTATCTTGCGCCTCTCTAGCAGGAATAAATCCCGCTTGATCTGTAGAGACCAATTGGGGTAGGAATTTTTTAAGGCGGTTAGCTATAACCTTTGCCAAGATCTTAACATCAGAGTTAAGTAAGGAAATCGGCCTGTAGCTGCCGGGTTGATTCTCTGGCTTTTCCGGTTTGGGGATTACCGAGATGAAAGCTTCTAACATTGAGCGTGGCAGCATGGGAGTCTCTGAGAGCTGGATAAATATGTGGAGCATGCGAGGTGCTAGGATGTCTGCAAATGTTTTATAATAGCGAGTGCCAATCGCATCCGGGCTTGGACTTTTACCGACCGGGAGACCCCCGATGGCACTAAGAATTTCATCAGTAGTAAAGGGAGCATCCAATTGGTCTGCTTCCTCTATAGATAATCTCAGCATGACGACATTCGCCAAATAATCTATTATTTCTTGTTCAGAGATCTGTCTGCTTTGATGTTCTCCCTGCTCTCCATCTGTTGAGTGTATATTGTAAAGAGATTCATAAAAATGCCCAAAGGTGTTTGCGATAGACTGTCCATCTCTGTGGGTCTCCCCATGTTTGTCAACTATCTCATATACATATGAGCTCAGTCTGTTAAGCGCCAGGGCCCGAGCCAGGAGCCTTCCTGCCTTGTTGCTGTGTTCAAAGAATTGCTGTCGTAAGATCAGTGCTTTTTTATGTTGTTCTTCTTGCAGGTGGTGCAACAGGGCCGACCTGGCAAGTGCCAGATCTTAATGCAAAACCTTGTCAGCAGGTTGGCCTTTGTATGCTAATTCCTTTTGGGTTACCCGTGCCAAGAGAATCCTGTATAACTCTCTTTTAGATTTGCACAAGGCTGCATTGTGTCTAATCAGTATGCCTCTGAGCACACATTTGTGCACCTCCCAGATAGTAGTACTGCTCAAGGTATCATCTGTATTCAAATTAAAATATTCCTCAATGTTTTTGCGTAACTCTTGTTTTAAAGGTTGATCGTTTAATAAAGATTCATCCAGTCTCCAAACATAAGGAGTTACTGGGATGTTGGGCTAGTCAATAGTGCACCTGACCAGAGCATGGTCCGACCAAGTGATTGCATTGATGCTACTACCCGTCGTGATGGCAAGACCCGCTGAGTCCATGAAGAGGTAGTCAATCCTTGTGTACTTCCTATGTGGGTGCGAGTAGAAGGTGTAATTTTTGGCTGAAGGGTGAAAAGTGCGCCAAATATCATACAGAACGTGATCCCTAAAGGATTTAATGAGGTGTTTAACCAGTTTGTGGGAAGTGCTGGAGAGACCATCCGAGGTATCCAAAATGGGGTTCAGTGATACATTGAAATCCCCTCCCAAATAAAGGATTCCCCTTTGTACTTCTAATATTTTGTGCATGATCTTTTTGAAAAACAAGTCTTGCGCGCTACTCAGAAAGTAGAGGTTAGCCAGGGTCATGGGTCTACCATATAATGTACCCGTCAGTATCAGGTACCTACCATTGGGGTCTGCAAATGTCTGATCTAACTGGAAAGGCACTGTATAGTGGAACAATATGCCCACCCCATTTTTTTTTGAGGGCCCTGACCCAAAATAAGCCACTGGAAAATGTCGATTAAACGATTTAGGTTCCCTGAGCCTGGAAAAGTGCGTCTCCTGAATAAATATAATGTCACCACCCAGTCTGTGTAGGTCTCGGGTGATTATTGAATGCTTCCCTGGACTGTTAAGGCCCTTAGCATTTATGGTGAAGAGGTCAATAAAATGTCCTCTAGCCTGTAAATATGAATCTACCATTTGTGAACTGGGAGGCGTACGTGTGAGGAAAAAAAAAAAAGGGGGGGGGGATGGGCAAGGGCTAATGAGAGGAAGAGGAGGAAAAAGAACCCATTAGAGAGGTATCAGATTATTCAGCAGATGGGGGAGGGGGATTATCTGGGTAGCAGGGGTTTAGTAGATTAGAAAGGGGAAAGAAGGGAAATAGATCCTTAATAGATCAAGACATGAGGTGTCAAGTCACCCTCCTATTATCACAGTTGGATCTGGGGGTAAAAACTTTATGTAGCAATCTGAGAAAGTAGATAAAAGTATACAACAAGGGGTAGTAACCCCATTACTCTCATATATTGATATCTTAACAGAAGTATTGATCTTTGTAGGTGAAAGTAACTCAATAACATATTTAAAACTATTGTTAGAACCTAAATATGAACAAGAGTTGAACAGTGAAACTAAACGTTGTCCTATCGCTTTCCCTAGTTGTGTAGGAAAAAGATGACCCCCACCCCGTGGTCTAGTCATATGTCTAAGCCTTATGTCCCCATCTAGTCTTTATGTGGAGTTTACATAAGTTACCTTATACCTGTGGGGTAGGCCAGAATATTGGATGATGGTGTCTGATACTTAGTGTACCTTAACGTTCCCTAGGTGATAATAGCTAAAGATTTCATCTCTTTTCTTCCCTTCCTTCTCTTCTTACCTTACCCTTTCTCTCAAGGGAGGGAAGATCATGCTACTGACGTGCAACTAAGTGACCCTGAGCCAGGATCCTACCCACCTTAGTAGGCAAAAATATCCACAAACATGTAACACAGGTATTTCAATATATATTTCAATATATAACCACTTAAATAAGGCATTTCTGTAAATTCTAAAGTGTCCCCAAATAAGGATCCCACTCACCTGTATGGGCAAAAATAACCATAAACAAATAACAAATGCATTTCAATATATGACAAATTATACAAGGTATTTCTGTAGTTTCTAAAGTGTCCCTGAGCAAGGATCCCCCCCACCTGTGTGGGTGAGAAATAAACAAAAAAAAAACAAGATATTATTTTTAATTTGCCGGTGGCTCCCACTCCACCACCCATTGGCCCCTTCCTTCCTCAGTTAATTTTTTGGGAATGCGGCCTGTAAACAAACATTGCATAATCTTAGGCTAAAGACCTCACAGAGTCCCTGTGAATGGCAGAGAGGAGGCCCCTAGTTAGTGCCTGAAGTGAGATAACAATAACAAAAGGTGCACAAATCCCTCCAAAATATAATCAGTGTATATGCATTCGTTCTCTATGACAGATTTACAGTTCACATTTGCTAAGCAATGTATTTCTATCATATTACTAATATTCAGATGACACTCCAGTCCATCCTGCATATAACAACATCTCCTCTGCAATTCTCCATAGTGCATGGACCGGAGGTAGGTATAACCAGTCCGTAAGCTAAGGATCTGACAAAAGTTCTCTACTATGGGATAAAGAGATAGCTACTAGGGGGGCTGTTGGCGGTTTCAGACAAGGGACTCTAACACAGTATGCCTATGGTGCTGAAAGAAAAACAAACATAAACTTATCTGTCTCATGTCCAGGGATACAGCTGGGGTAGAAGTCCTGGGCAGGGGTCTCCACAATGTTCCTGAGGTCACGAGTAGTGTGGTATGATCCTCCTAATCACACTAAAGGATTGGCTTGTGACCTAGGCAGGCCATATCCTCACCTCGACTCGCCCCAGGTCCAGGCTGTACTGGAACTGCTGCTATGTTTGGTGGCCTTATCTGTAAACCCAAGGCTTGATTGAAAGCAAGGAGGTCAGCTGGTGTTTTGAAGATGGCTGTCGTGCCATCTTTAGAAGCAATTATGCAGGTAGGAAACCCCACCTGTATTGAATTTGCTGTTCCTTGAGCTTAGAGGTTATGTAGCGCAAGTCTTGCCGCTTCTGAAGGGTCGCTGGACATAAATCTGTGAATACTTGAATTTCCGTTCCCTCGTACATAAGGGGGTGTTTGTTCCTAGAATGACGGAGTATATCCTCCTTATCTTTGTAGGATAGGAGCTTTATGATGATGTCCCTAGGTGGGGCTCATCCTGGCGGTCTAGGCCTAAGTGCACGATGTGCCCGTTCCACTTGAACCTCTGCAGCATTTGGGGCATTTTTAAGAAATTTGAATATATTGGCCTATTTCAGGCAGGTTTATCGTTTCTAGCACCCCTCAGAGCTGCAGGTTGTTCCGCCTGCTTCTATTTTCTAGGTCTTCAATTCTGTCAGTCAGACTTTGCACTGTTGCTTCTTGAGATTGTATGCAACTTGTCTGATGTTGAAGGTCAGAGCGCAATGTTTCCTGCATTTCCTCTACTTGAGAGACCCTGTGATCTACTGCTACAATATCCTTTTTTAGTTCACCGAGCATAAGTTTAACATCTATCATAGCCTCTTTTATGTAATTTTTAGATGATAAATGCTTAATGTCATCTTTAGTGATGTAGCTGTGCTGCGTGGACTCTCCATTTTGTTTTTGCGCGGCAGCTATTTGTCTGCCAGACTCAGATGGGTCTCTATTTGAGCAGGGGGTTGATTCAGGTGGGATTAGATAGTTCTCCATGTTGGTGGATTGGGAGCCCTTAGCTGGCTTCGTTATTCGTCTACTAGACATCCCCAAACTGCAGTCTTTGTGAGCAATTAGGCACTGCCTCTGTCCCCCTCTCTTATATGTGAAATGTAGATGAATTAGCTGTGAGGCGGTTTATGGCTGCTGCCCTGGACTATTGCTCCCTTTATCTCTTAGTTTGTCAATGCAAAGAGATATGAAGCGGCTCCATGTAACTTATAGATAGAGTGGGCCCAATCAACCTCCTTTTATTGCCTATATTTTGTATGGTGCTGTCTCTCAAAATATATGCCCCTCGTATCTTCTCAATTTATTTGGAGAGGCCATTTCACCTCCAAACACCGTTCCCCCCCTACAGGCTGCAATATTTTTAAAAAGCTGACAAAGGCCATTACTGAGCTGCTATTTACCACTCACCCTCTCCCCTGGTGATATTCCAACCCACTCTCCACCTACGGAGATCCGCTATGGGGCTGATCAGAAGGAGGTACCACCACCCAGCAAGACACAGGCTGCGCCCCTCGCTGACTGAAGTCCCTCGCAGCTACTTGCCTGTAAGAATATGGGCTGTCGCCTATTCTGCTACTCCACCAGAGTTGTGCTATGTTGACCAGCAGACCACCCAACAGGTGATCTGGCCCGATGTCCGTATTCAAGGTTTCTCAGTGCTAACGTTGTTGATACTGCAGTTTATGCAGTGCGTGGCGCACTTCGTTCCGGTATAGGCCCATATGCGCAGCAGTATGATCGATCCAGACTAGTGCAAAGTTCAGCCTGTAAAGCCCAGTTAGAAAATTTAGATGCCTTACTTGTTCCAAGTTTTGAGGCTTCGGAGCTCATTCAGTGTGCAGCCATCAGCTAGCGTGGCCAGGCTATGCCCCCTTAGATCCCATTTTTACCTGCCCAGGGTATACCTCCAAACTTTTTTGGGTTTCTGTGTGCAGCAGGGTGTAGTTGTTTGAATTGTCACTCTACCATATTCTTGCTACTTATTGCCATGCTTCTACTATTTGCTTGGTACATCTATGATGTTTCTTATATGTTACAGATGTACTTTGTATGTGTACATCTTGCTATTATAAGAGTATATTGCTGACAACTTAGATCCCATGTTGATAATCTGCCCAGGTCATACCTCCACATTCTGTGTGCAGTTGGGTATAGTTATCCAGAATATGTTTTCCAGCAACGTATTATTGTTGTGCATATATTTGTCTTAATAGGTACCTTGGTTCACCCTGGCCGGTCAGGAACAACAGAATTTATGCTTACCTGATAAATTACTTTCTCCAACGGTGTGTCCGGTCCACGGCGTCATCCATTACTTGTGGGAAATATTCTCCCCCACAGGGAAAGGCAAGGAGAGCACACAGCAAGAGCTGTCCATATAGCTCCCCCTCTGGCTCCGCCCCCCAGTCATTCGACCGACGGTTAGGAGAAAAAGGAGAAACTATAGGGTGCCGTGGTGACTGTAGTGTATAAAGAAAACATTTTCAACCTGATTAAAAAACCAGGGCGGGCCGTGGACCGGACACACCGTTGGAGAAAGTAATTTATCAGGTAAGCATAAATTCTGTTTTCTCCAACATTGGTGTGTCCGGTCCACGGCGTCATCCATTACTTGTGGGAACCAATACCAAAGCTTTAGGACACGGATGAAGGGAGGGAGCAAATCAGGTTACCTAAACGGAAGGCACCACGGCTTGCAAAACCTTTCTCCCAAAAATAGCCTCCGAAGAAGCAAAAGTATCAAATTTTTAGAATTTGGCAAAAGTGTGCAGAGAAGACCAAGTCGCTGCCTTACATATCTGGTCAACAGAAGCCTCGTTCTTGTAGGCCCATGTGGAAGCCACAGCCCTAGTAGAGTGAGCTGTGATACGGTCAGGAGGCTGCCGTCCGGCAGTCTCATAAGCCAAGCGGATAATGCTTTTCAGCCAGAAAGAGAGAAAGGTAGCAGTAGCTTTTTGACCTCTCCTCTTACCAGAGTAAACGACAAACAAAGATGAGGTTTGTCTAAAATCTTTTGTTGCTTCTAAATAGAACTTTAAAGCACGAACAACATCTAAATTGTGTAATAAACGTTCCTTCTTTGAAACTGGATTCGGACACAAAGAAGGAACAACTATTTCCTGGTTGATGTTCTTGTTGGAAACAACTTTTGGAAGAAAACCAGGCTTAGTACGCAAAACAACCTTATCTTAATGAAAAAACAGATATGGTGGATTACACTGCAAAGCAGATAATTCAGAAACTCTTCTAGCAGAAGAAATAGCAACCAAAAACAGAACTTTCCAAGATAATAACTTAATATCTATGGAATGTAAAGGTTCAAACGGAACCCCTTGAAGAACTGAAAGAACTAAATTTAGACTCCAAGGAGGAGTCATGGGTCTGTAAACAGGCTTGATTCTAACCAAAGCCTGAACAAAAGCTTGTACATCTGGCAAAGCTGCCAGTCGTTTGTGCAACAAGACGGATAATGCAGAAATCTGTCCTTTTAGAGAACTAGCTGACAACCCTTTATCCAAACCTTCTTGGAGAAAGGAGAGAATCTTTGGAATTTTAATCTTACTCCAGGAGAATCCTTTGGATTCACACCAACAGATATATCTTTTCCATATTTTATGGTAAATCTTTCAAGTCACAGGTTTTCTGGCTTGGACCAGAGTATCTATCACAGAATTTGAAAACCCACGCTTGGATAAAATCAAGCGTTCAATTTCCAAGCAGTCAGCTGCAGAGAAACTAGATTTGGATGTTCGAATGGACCTTGTACTAGAAGATCCTGTCTCAAAGGTAGCTTCCATGGTGGAGCCGATGACATATTCACCAGGTCTGCATACCAAGTCCTGCGTGGCAGGAGCTATCAGAATCACAGAGGCCTTCTCCTGTTTGATCCTGGCTATGAGCCTGGGAAGGAGAGGAAACGGTGGAAACACATATGCTAGGTTGAACGACCAAGGCGCCACTAATGCATCCACTAGAGTCGCCTTGGGATCCCTGGATCTGGACCCGTAGCAAGGTATCTTGAAGTTCTGACGGGACGCCATTAGATCCATGTCTGGAATGCCCCATAATTGGGTTAACTGAGCAAAGACCTCCGGATGGAGTTCCCACTCCCCCAGATGGAAAGTCTGACGACTCAAATAGTCCGCCTCCCAGTTGTCTACTCCTGGGATGTGAATAGCAGATAGATGGCAGGAGTGATTCTCTGCCCATTGGATTATCTTGGTTACTTCCTTCATCGCTAGGGAACTCTTTGTTCCCCCCTGATGATTGATGTACGCAACAGTCGTTATGTTGTCCGACTGAAATCTTATGAACCTGGCTTCCGCTAGCTGAGGCCAAGCCAGGAGCGCATTGAATATAGCTCTTAGTTCCAAAATGTTTATCGGGAGAAGCGACTCTTCCCGCGACCATAGGCCCTGAGCTTTCAGGGAGTCCCAGACCACGCCCCACCCCAAGAGGCTGGCGTCGGTTGTGACGATGACCCACTCCGGTCTGCGGAAACTCATTCCCTGAGACAGGTAATCCTGGGTCAACCACCAGAGAAGTGAGTCCCTGGTTACCTGATCTACTTGAATTTGGGGAGACAAGTCTGTATAGTCCCCATTCCACTGATTGAGCATGCATAGCTGTAATGGTCTTAGATGAATTCGAGCAAAAGGAACCACATCCATTGCTGCGACCATTAGTCCTATTACTTCCATGCATTGAGCTATGGAGGGTTGAGGAATAGAATGAAGAACTCGACAAGCTTTTAGAAGCTTTGCCTTTCTGACTTCTGTGAGAAAGATCTTCATTTCCACAGAATCTATTATTGTTCCCAGAAAAGGAACCCTTGTGGACGGTGACAGTGAACTTTTTTCTATGTTCACCTTCCACCCGTGAGATCTGAGAAAGGCCAACACAATGTCTGTATGAGCCCTCGCTTTGGAAAGGGACGACGCTTGGATTAGGATGTCGTCTAGATAAGGTGCTACAGTAATGCCCCTCGGCCTTAGGACCGCTAGAAGGGACCCTAGCACCTTTGTGAAAATTCTGGGAGCGGTGGCTAAACCGAATGGAAGAGCCACAAACTGGTAATGTTTGTCCAGAAAGGCGAACCTCAGGAACTGATGATGAGATTTGTGGATTGGGATATGCAGATACGCATCCTTTAGATCCACGGTAGTCAAAAATTGACCCTGTTGGATTGTCGGTAAGATTGTCCGAATGGTTTCCATCTTGAAGGATGGAACTCTGAGGAACTTGTTTAATATCTTTAAATCCAGAATTGGCCTGAAAGTTCCCTCTTTTTTGGGAACCACAAACAGGTTTGAGTAAAAACCTAGACCTTGTTCCCCGGAGGGGACTGGGTTTATCACTCCCATTTTTGATAGGTCTCTTACACAATGTAAATATGCCTGTTTCTTTATCTGGTCTGAAGA
Organism: Bombina bombina; assembly: GCF_027579735.1. NCBI lineage: Eukaryota > Metazoa > Chordata > Amphibia > Anura > Bombinatoridae > Bombina > Bombina bombina. The sequence continues at coordinate 589,210,288 of NC_069502.1, forward strand.
TAAGCGAGACAGGTGGAACCTTCCCTTTGGAGGAAGTCCCTTGAATTCTAACAGGTATCCCTTGGAAACTATCTCTAGTGCCCCGGGATCCAGAACATCTCTTGCCCAAGCCTGAGCGAAGAGAGATAGTCTGCCCCCTACCAGATCCGGTCCCGGATCGGGGGCTACCCCTTCATGCTGTCTTGGTAGCAGCAGCAGGTTTCTTGGTTTGTTTACCCTTGTTCCAGCCTTGCATGGGCTTCCAAGCGGGTTTGGGCTGGGCCGCGTTACCTTCTTGTCTAGCGGCAGTGGAGTTATTAGCCGGTCCGTTCCTGAAATTGCGAAAGGAACGAAAATTAGACTTGTTCTTAGCCTTAAAAGGCCTATCCTGTGGGAGGGCATGGCCCTTACCCCCAGTGATGTCTGAAATAATTTCCTTCAATTCCGGCCCAAAAAGGGTCTTACCCTTGAAAGGAATATTCAGTAACTTAGTCTTGGACGACACATCTGCCGACCAGGATTTTAGCCAAAGCGCCCTCCGCGCTACTATAGCAAAACCTGAGTTTTTCGCCGCCAATTTCGTTATTTGAAAGGCGGCATCCAATATAAAGGAATTAGCTAACTTTAATGCGTGAATTCTGTCCATGACTTCTTCATAGGAAGTCTCTTTCTGGAGCGAACTTTCTAGTTTTTCGAACCAAAAGGACGCCGCTGAAGTGACAGTAATAACACACGTAGCTGGTTGAAGGATGAACCCTTGCTGAACAAAAATCTTTTTAAGCAATCCTTCCAATTTTTTATCCATAGGATCTTTGAAAGCGCAGCTGTCCTCTATAGGAATAGTTGTGCGCTTCGCTAGTGTTGAAACAGCTCCCTCAACCTTCGGGACCGTTTGCCATGCGTCCCTTCTAGGGTCTACTATGGGAAACATTTTCTTAAATATAGGAGGTGGGGCAAAGGGTACACCTGGCTTCTCCCACTCCTTTTCCACTATGTTCGCTGCCCTCTTAGGTATTGGAAAAGCGTCGTCGTGCACTGGGACCTCTAAAAATTTGTCCAATTTGCACAACTTCTCTGGTACTACCATGGAATCACAGTCATCCAGAGTAGCTAATACCTCCTTAAGCAAAGCGCGGAGATGTTCTAGTTTAAACTTAAATGCCACGAGATCAGGTTCTGCCTGTTGAGAAATTTTTCCTGAATCTGAAATTTCACCCTCAGACAGCCCTTCCCTTACAGCCAATTCCGATTGATGCGAGGGTAAAATAGATAAGGCATCGTCAGCGTCTGATTGTTCATCCTTTTTATCTGTATTTAAAACTGAACAATCACGCTTTCTCTGAAAAGCTGGCAGTTTGGATAAAAGATTTGCTATAGAATTATCCACTACTACTGATAATTGTTGCATAGAAATAAGCACTGGTGCGCTAGGTGTCGCCTGCGCGGGCAAAGCTGGTGTAGACACAGAAGGAGAGGATGTAGAGCTATCCCCACTACCTTCATTAGATAAATCATCTTGGGTAACATTATGAAAAATAACAGAGCTGTCCTGATTTTGTTTGGACGCTATGGTGCAATTATCACAAACACTCGAAGGGGGAACCACATTTGTCTCTATACACACAGAACATAGGTTATCTGATGGAACAGACATGTTAAACAGATTTAGGCAGGCAAACAATGCAATAAAAACGATTTTAAACAAAAACGTTACTGTCTCTTTAAATAATAAAATGACACATTTATTTCTGAATGTTCAAAAAACTATGAAGGCAATATCCGATTTTTCTGAAATTTGGACCCCAGTGTCTTAATGCTTAGAAAGTATTGCACAGCAAATATGGAGACTCTAGCTCTTAAAACAAGCAAACCGGAGCTAATTGTTGGATTTAACCGTTTTTATACACTACAATCCCTGCTACAGCCTTGTTGCAGCTTTTTACCTTCCTTAGGGGTCACCATTCACAGAAAAAAGCCTTTTGGAGTCACTTTCTGAGCCACAGGACCCTATCTGCATGCACTGCCTTGTAAATCAACTGTGCAGCTGAAGCGCCAAAATGAGGCTTCCTCCCTCAGCACACTAGAGTGAAGGGGCCTTCCTGACTAGATTTAGGTGTCTAAAACAAGCCAGATCAATAAAAAACGTTCCCCAGTGTATGTGAGCTTATAAAATATTTCAAATGGTATCATATTGTAATAAAAACCAATCGATTTTGCCCCTAACAGTGTCTACCAGCATAAAAAACAAAAAGGGGAAGCCTGTTATCTTTTTTGCTGAGGTGAAAGAAAAATGGCTTACCTTTTCCCCTGAGGGGAAATATGACTGTCATCTAGCATTAGCCTGTGTTGTTAGAAGGAGACCAGTCATACCTGAAGCAGATGAGTCTGCAAACTGTTACCCCCAACTGAAGTTCTCTTGTTTCAACAGTCCTGCGTGATAACAGTAATGGATTTTAGTTACTGTCTGCTAAAATCATAGCCCTCTTAAACAGAAATCTTCATCACTTTTCTGTTATAGAGTAAATAGTACAAGCCAGCACTATTTTAAAATAACAAACTCTTGATAGAAGAATAAAAAACTACAACTAACACCACAAACTCCTCGCCATCCCCGTGGTAGATGCTACTTGTTCAGAGCGGCAAGGAGAATGACTGGGGGGCGGAGCCAGAGGGGGAGCTATATGGACAGCTCTTGCTGTGTGCTCTCCTTGCCTTTCCCTGTGGGGGAGAATATTTCCCACAAGTAATGGATGACGCCGTGGACCGGACACACCAATGTTGGAGAAATTGTATATTGTTCACATTATTGATTTAGCTAACTTTAGCAAATTATTTTGTATCTACATACTGGTTAGCCTATACAGTGTGTTATATTATTTATTTGTACATCCTTTGCTCTGGGGGATGCAATGTGTCAAAATATTCAATTGCCTATGCCATTGTTACTTTGTTCACTTTAATTTTAGAGCTGTGTATCTATTTTTTAAAAAGAGTGCTGAAATCCCTGTCTTTATTGAAACAAGTATTATCTTGTTTCTTTCTCTCTTAAGTAATTCTTGACATATTTTATAAAAGGGTCTGCACCATTAACTTAATTGTTTTTTTCTCGGGTGTGTACATATGTATTTACTTCACCCGTACAGTTCATATTTCTATTGCTTCCCACTTTGTTTTCTGCACGTATATATATATATATATATATATATATATATATACATATACATATACACACACACACACACATATATATATATATATATATATATATATATATATATATATATATATATATATATATATATATCTGCAGAGTGCTGTGGTTATTAGTGTGTAAATGTTAAAGGGCCACTAAGCACTAAATACATTTCATGCACCTGCCTCTAATCATGTGTACTGCCATTGTGGAACCTAGGTTACACTGAAAGTATCTGAAGGAGAGGTGCTGCACATGTGCAAACAGGTCAGCACTGGAATGTTGTGAAATAAAGATTTCAACATGGGGGCAGCCATAGTGGGAGGCAGGGAATAATCTCAATACTATACATATAAAATATATTTGGTGTTTTATGTTCCTTTAATTATCATCACTATATAATGACACTTGTCCAAAATAAGTGTGAGTTTTACTAGTCCCCTGGCCAAATCTTGCCAGTACACCTCTGCAAGTTAATGTAATCTCTTGTAGGGCTTGACAAATGTATACGTATGGAAAAGTTTTCAAGATGCATTTACATCTTCTGAGAACTTGCAGTTTAGGCTTTCAAGAGTGAGTCTGCAACAACAAATTTAAGAAGCAGTCTCTACTTCTTCCCCTAGGTGGCAGAGATAAATACCTACAAACTTGCTTGTTTGGGGTGATTGACAGGCCCTGCTCCATGCAATTGGCTGCCCAAGAGTAGATGGAAGGATTGGCAGATCTCTTCTATAGTCTTACATTTTTCCCATTGGTGATTGCAGACAGTCTTGTTCTGTGCTTAAGAACTTGTCCTCCTGCAGCTTGATAAATGTTCCTTGCTAGTATCAGTCTAGATATAATGGTGAAAAAGAGTTCATCCTGCCTTCAGGTTAGTTTGTTTTATTTATTGTTACAACTGTTTGATTCATTATGCAAAGCCACCACTGAATTGCTATGTTGTGCAGAGCCACCACTTAGGTACATTATGTCATACAAAAATTTACCATTATAGTAATTATAGTTATAGTAAATCAGATTAACTGTCAGAAATTTAAAGTGATAACAGAAATTTATTTTCTCTGTCATTAGAACTAAAATAGTTATCTATAGCTGCTTAAAGCATCACTAGAACATTTTGTCAAAAAGCAGTAATGGCAGGGTATATAATTTATTTGGGGTGGGGAAGGGAGGCAAAATGTCTCTTCGCCTGTGTAGCCAAAAATTCTTGCCCTGTGTAGCCAAAAAACTGGCCCTGCCACCACTGTCAACTCTTATAAATCAGGTTCAATGAAAAATAGCAAAATTGGAAGCTTATATATTAGATATTTTGGAACTGTATAACTAACAAATACTATAAAAGCAAGAGCTAGACAGAATATTAACTATAAACATTTATATATACAGTAGGTATTTGGGAACAATTTAAAATGGTTATACTCTAGCACCAGGACTAACCCCACCAAACAGTTTTATTTCTTATATATAGATCACTTTTAGAAAAGTTTAAATTTAAGTTGTCTTTTTTGTTATACTATAGAAAAACCTACAAATATCTTTCATTATGAAATGGTATTTTATTGCAAAATAATTTTTGTCCAAATAAAAGATTTATGTGTGAGAAAAAGATGATTACAAATGTAGCAAGTTGAGTGGCATATACAAGTTAATGATAAGAAGAAAAATAATAGAATGATTTTCAGAGACTAAATATAATAATGAAAGTTTAATTCGCTGTAGAAACACAATAGCGCATTGTACTGCAAGCTTAGAGATATAGCTGTAGTATATTACCATGACATTTCAAGGAGGAATAGAATAGAGTAGGGAGGCTTTAAAGATTACTCACACAGGGATTTCTGAAAAAAAGAAAGATGACATGTATTTTTTACATCAAGACCAGTGGATTTTAAAGGATAATAAACTATAAATGTTTATGCAACTGACCTTAAGGACTGATTGCTTATTGGCTGATAAATAGATGTCTCACTAATTTATTGATGGACAGTGACACAAAAAAACACAAGAACAAAAAATGTTTTCTTTTTCTCATTAACGTAGCATCTGTTCCTATGAAGCAAAAAAAGTCCCTTTACAGTTTGTAAACCACAGATTATTTTCAGATTACCATGTTACTGAGTAAAAATGATTTGCTTAACATTATGGGGCCTATTTATTATGTGTCTTTCCGACATGATCCGATCGGCGGATCATGTCCGACAGACATCGCTGAATGCGGAGAGCAATACGCTCTCCGCCTTAAGCATTGCACCAGCAGCTCTTGTGAACTGCTGGTGCAACGCTGCCCCCTGCAGATTCGCGGCCAATCGGGCACTAGCAGGGGGTGTCAATCAACCCGATCGTATTCGATCGGGTTGAATTGCGGCGATGTCTGTCCACCTCCTCAGAGCAGGCGGACAGGTTATGGAGCAGTGGTCATTAGACTATTCTGCTTAAAACATTTCAGTTCAGCACATATAATAAATCTGTAGTTGTACTATACACCATTTTCACAGCAAAAAAACTAAACACATTTTATCCAACAACACTGTAGTTCTTTAATTATTTCACAATACTGAATAATCACAAGATAGGTTTGCTTTAGAACCTAAGCTTTATACTTACACATTGCTCTACACCACTTACCTCCTTCACATTCACTCACACTCATAATGAAAGAGGTGGGGAGAAATACTTTCTACACTAGCAAAGGATGCTTATAAATTTCCCACTGGCAGAGGATTTACACTTTTAAAAGAAGCACAGTGACACACAAAGAGAGCCCTGAAGGAGATTAATTCATTCTTATAATGTAACAGTGATAGCTTTATACTAAAGTCCTGAGCTTCCACTTCAAATAGATTACAGTAGATTCAGACTTCTATGCAGAACTTGGGAGCGGGGTGTGCAGCGAGCTCAAGGTGGTTCTGTTTTTTATTAAGGGAATACCAATGGCACTACTTAGAATAAAGTAGACCCATATGTCCTAAAATTAGCCATCAAGTAAGGCAAGGAATGGGTGCTGTGTATAAACCAAATTGATACAAACAGAGAAAAGAGAATACAGTTGTAGCACTCCTAGGTCTAATTGGAATTTAATAAATGTTGGAAATAACTTATCACTAACTATTCATTAAAGAATAGAAAAGGGAGAGGGTACTGTTTTTTTCTGACACTCTGCCCTCTGGCGATATATTAAAAAATAATCTGATGCAATGCTGAGAAAGCTGGGGAAATATATTTCATTTGACTGATGTCATTGTTTAAAGTCAGCATCGCTGAGAGGCATTTTGCTATACATCTCAATTGGTGGTGATGCTGGCGAAATATTCCAAGTAGCATCGGCACCGATATGGGTGATGTAAAGGATCCCTTGTTTTAAATATATCACCAAACCTAATAAACATAACTATGAACCCCTGAACCACCAATACCGCCCCACAATAAATTCCCTACTCTGAATAACCCCAATACCAACAATACCTCACCACAATAAACTCCCTACTCTGTACAACCCTTAAACCACCAATACCCCACTGCAATAAACTCCCTTTTCTGCTTAACCTCTAAACCACCAATGCCCCCCCACAAATAACTCCCTATGCTGCCTAACCCCTACACTGCCAATTCCCCACCACAATAAACTCCCTACTCTGCCTAACCCCCTAACTGCAACAACCCCCCACTGCAATAAATTCCCTACTCTGCTTTACTCCCTAACTACAACAACACCCCACTGCAATAATCTGCCTAGACTGTTAACCCCCTAACCCCCACCACCCTCTACTGCAAACAACCCCATACACTACTTAACCCCCAAACAGCTACCCCCAAGACCCCTAAACTAACGCCCCTAACTGAAGGGAACAATGTTACCATTTCGTAATATTATACTATGTTACATTAGTTACAAGTTCATTGAGCTACAACAAGTTTAATAATGACTTGTCTGGATTTGCAGTAGTAACCAGAACAAAGATATTCAATATCAAATTAATGATATAAACACTGCAATAGTTGCAAGTTTACCAAGCTGCAACAACAATGATACTAGTGGTTTAGGCTTACTGCATAGGCGATGAGGAATATCAAAAGATGCTTGGTTATGATAAAAACTGTGTTATAAAAATCTGAAAAAAGATTTGTTTTGCTATATGTCAAATAATCTATATGCAAACTACGTAAACGACTTATATTTTTTAAAAATGATCATCTCACCAATGAAAAAGTTTCAAGACATATATGTGGGAAGATAGCGCCACCTTTTTTTGAAGAAAATAAGGGAGAGTAAAGAATTAACAAATTTCATGTAGGAAATTGACAAATTATAAAGTAGTCTCTGAAAAAAAACACAATTTATGCTTACCTGATAAATTTATTTCTCTTGTGGTGTATCCAGTCCACGGATCATCCATTACTTGTGGGATATTCTCATTCCCAACAGGAAGTTGCAAGAGGACACCCACAGCAGAGCTGTAATATAGCTCCTCCCCTAACTGTCATAGCCAGTCATTCGACCGAAAACAAGCCGAGAAAGGAGGAGCCATAGGGTGCAGTGGTTACTGTAGTTTAAATTTAAAAATTACCTGCCTTAAAATGACAGGGCAGGCCGTGGACTGGATACACCACAAGAGAAATACATTTATAAGGTAAGCATAAATTGTGTTTTCTCTTGTAAGGTGAATCCAGTCCAAGGATCATCCATTACTTGTGGGATACCAATACCAAAGCTAAAGTACACGGATGAAGGGAGGGCCAAGGCAGGAACCACTGCCCGTAAAACCTTTCTCCCAAATATAGCCTCCGAAGAAGCAAAAGTATCAAATTTGTAAAATTTTGAAAAAATATGAAGCGAAGACCAAGTCGTCGCCTTGCAAATCTGATCAAAAGAAGCCTCATTTTTAAAGGCCCAAGTGGAAGCCACAGCTCTAGTGGAATGAGCTGTAATCCTTTCAGGAGGCTGCTGTCCAGCAGTCTCATAGGCTAAGCGGATTAAGCTTCTTAGTCAAAAAGAAAAAGAGGTTGCCGAAGCCTTTTGACCTCTCCTCTGTCCAGAGTAGACAACACACAAAGCAGATGTTTGACGAAAATCTTTAGTAGCTTGTAAGTAAAACTTTAAAGCACGGACCACGTCCAGATTGTGTAACACAAGGATGGAACAACAATCTCTTGATTGATATTCTTGTTAGATACCACCTTAGGTAAGAACCCAGGTTTGGTACGCAGGACTACCTTATCCGTATGAAAAATCAGATAAGGAGAATCACATTGTAAGGCAGATAGCTCAGAGACTCTACGAGCTGAGGAAATAGCTACCAAAAAAGAACTTTCCAAGATAAAAGCTTGATATCTATGGAATGAAGAGGTTCAAACGGAACTCCTTGAAGAACCTTAAGAACCAAGTTTAAGCTCCATGGTGGAGCAACAGGTTTAAACACAGGCTTGATTCTAACTAAAGCCTGACAAAATGCCTGAACGTCTGGAACATCTGCCAGACGCTTAACTAGCTGACAATCCTTTTTCCAAACCTTCTTGGAGAAAAGATAATATCCTAGCAATCCTGACCTTACTCCATGAGTAACCCTTGGATTCACACCAATAAAGATATCTACGCCATACCTTATGGTAAATTTTCCTGGTGACAGGCTTTCGTGCCTGTCTTAAGGTATCAATAACTGACTCTGAGAAGCCACGCTTTGATAAAATCAAGCGTTCAATCTCCAGGCAGTCAGCCTCAGAGAAATTAGATTTGGATGGTTGAAAGGACCCTGAAGTAGAAGGTCCTGTTTCAGAGGCAGAGGCCATGGTGGAAAGGATGACATGTCCACTAGATCTGCATACCAGGTCCTACGTGGCCACGCAGGTGCTATCAGAATCACTGATGCTCTCTCCTGCTTGATCTTGGCAATCAGTCGAGGGAGCAGAGGAAACGGTGGAAACACATAAGCCAGGTTGAAAGACCAGGGCGCTGCTAGAGCATCTATCAGTTTCGCCTTGGGATCCCTGGACCTGGATCTGTAACACGGAAGCTTGGCGTTCTGGCGAGATGCCATGAGATCCAGTTCTGGTTTGCCCCAACAATGAATCAGTTGTGCAAATACCTCCGGATGGAGTTCCCACTCTCCCGGATGAAAAGTCTGACGACTTAGAAAATCCGCCTCCCAGTGCTCTAGACCTGGGATATGGATAGCTGATAGGTGGCAAGAGTGAATCTCTGCCCAGCGAATTACTTTTGAAACTTCTAACATCTCTAGGGAACTTCTCGTTCCCCCTTGATGGTTGATGTAAGCTACAGTCGTGATGTTGTCCGACTGAAATCTGATGTACCTCAGAGTTGCTTACTGAGGCCAAGCCTGAAGAGCCTTGAATATCGCTCTTAGTTCCAGAATATTTAATGGAAGGAGAGACTCCTCCTGAGTCCACGATCCCTGAGCCTTCAGGGAGTTCCAGACTGCACCCCAACCTAGAAGGCTGGCATCTGTCGTAACAACTGTCCAATCTGGCCTGCGAAAGGTCATACCTTTGGACAGATGGACCCGAGATAGCCACCAGAGAAGAAAATCCCTGGTCTCTTGGTCCAGATTCAGTTGAGGGGACAAATCTGTGTAATCCCCATTCCACTGACTGAGCATGCAGCGGTCTGAGAAGTAAGCGGGCAAACGGCACCTTGTCCATTGCCGCTACCATTAAGCCAATTACTTCCATACACTGAACCACTGAAGGGCGCGGAATGGAATGAAGAACCCGGCAGGAATTTAGAAGCTTTGATAACCTGGACTCCGTCAGGTGAATTTTCATTTCTACAGAATCTATCAGAGTCCCTAGAAAGGAAACTCTTGTGAGTGGGGATAGAGAACTCTTTTCCTCGTTCACTTTCCAGCAATGCGACCACAGAAATGCCAGTACTACGTCCGTATGAGACTTGGCAATTTGGAAGTTTGACGCCTGTATCAGGATGTCGTCTAAATAAGGGGCTACTGCTATGCCCCGCGGCCTTAGGACCACCATAAGCGACCCTAGAACCTTTGTAAAGATTCTTGGGGCTGTAGCTAATCCCAAGGGAAGAGCTACAACTGGTAATGCCTGTCTTGAAAGGCAAACCTGAGAAACCGATGATGATCTTTGTGTATCGGAATGTGAAGATAAGCATCCTTTAGATCCACTGTAGTCATATATTGACCCTCCTGGATCAGTGGTAGGATGGTACGAATAGTTTCCATCTTGAACGACGGAACTTTGAGGAATTTGTTTAAGATCTTTAGATCCAAAATTGGTCTGAAGGTTCCCTCTTTTTTGGGAACCACAAACAGATTTGAGTAAAAACCCTGTCCCTGTTCCTCCTTTGGAACTGGATGGATCACTTCCATAACTAGGAGGTCTCGTACACAGTGTAAGAATGCCTCTCTCTTTATCTGGTGTGCAGATAATTGTGAAAGGTGAAATTTCCCTTTTGGGGGGGAAGCTTTGAAGTCCAGAAGATATCCCTGGGATATAATTTCCAACGCCCAGGGATCCTGAACATCTCTTGCCCACGCCTGGGCAAAGAGTGAAAGTCTGCCCCCTACTAGATCCGTTCCCGGATAGGGGGCCATTCCTTCATGCTGTCTTAGAGGCAGCAGCAGGCTTTTTTACCTGCTTACCTTTTTTCCAGGTCAGGTTTGGTCTCCAGACCATCTTGGATTGAGCAAAAGTTCCCTCTTATTTATTATTAGAGGAAGTTGATGCCGCACCTGCCTTGAAGTTTTGAAAGGCACGAAAATTAGACTGTTTGGCCCTAGATTTGGACCTGTCCTGAGGAAGGGCATGACCTTTTCCTCCAGTGATATCAGCAATAATCTCCTTCAACCAGGCCCGAATAGGGTCTGCCCCTTGAAGGGAATGTTAAGTAGCTTAGATTTTGAAGTCACGTCAGCTGACCATGATCTAAGCCATAGCGCTCAGCGCGCCTGTATAGCAAAACCAGAATTCTTAGCCGTTAGTTTAGTCAAATGAACAATGGCATCAGAATAAAAGAATTGGCTAGCTTAAGTGCTCTAAGTTTGCCAAGTATGTCATCCAATGGAGTCGCTACCTGTAAAGCCTCTTCCAGAGACTCAAACCAGTACGCCGCAGCAGCAGTAACAGGGGCAATGCATGCAAGGGGCTGTAGGATAAAACCTTGTTGAATAAATATTTTCTTAAGGTAACCTCTAATTTTTTATCCATTGGATCTAAAAAAAAAGCACAACTGTCCTCGACAGGGATAGTAGTACGCTTTACTAGAGTAGAAACTGCTCCCTCCACCTTAGGGACTGTCTGCCATAAGTCCCGTGTGGTGGCGTCTATTGGAAACATTTTTCTAAAAATAGGAGGGGAAGAGAACGGCACACCTGGTCTATCCCATTCCTTATTAATAATTTCTGTAAACCTTTTAGGTATTTGGAAAAACATCAGTACACACCGGCACTGCAAAGTATTTATCCAGTCTACACAATTTCTCTGGCACTGCAATGGTATCACAGTCATTCAGAGCAGCTAAAACCTCCCTAAGCAACACGCGGAGGTGTTCAAGCTTAAATTTAAATGTAGAAATATTAGAATCAGGTATCTTTCCTGAGTCATTAACATCACTCAGCTTCTGCATATTGTGAGGCAGTATCAGACATGGTTCTTAAAGCGTCAGTATGCTCTGCATTTTGTCTCACCCCAGAGCTATCTCGCTTACCTCTAAGTTCAGGTAGTCTGGCTAATACCACTGACAGTTTATTATCCATGACTGCCGCCATGTCTTGTAAAGTAAACGCTATGGGCGCCCTAGATGTACTTGGCGCCATTTGAGCGTGAGTCCCTTAAGCGGGAGTCAAAGGGTCTGACACGTGGGGAAAGTTAGTCGGCATAACTTCCCCCTCGTCAGATTCCTCTAGTGATAAATTTTTTAAAGACAGAAAATGATCTTTATTGCATAAAATGAAATCAGTACATTTGGTACACATTCTAAGAGGGGGTTCCACCATGGCTTTTAAACATAATAAACAAGGAGTTTCTTCTATGTCAGACATGTTTAAACAGACTAGCAATGAGACTAGCAAGCTTGGAAAACACTTTAAATCAAGTTAACAAGCAAATATAAAAAACGGTACTGTGCCTTTAAGAGAAAATTTTTTGTCAGAATTTGAAAAACAGTGAAAAAATGCAGTAAATCAAACGATTTTTTTTTACAGTGTATAATAGGCTAACAGAGCATTGCACCCACTTGCAAATGGATGATTAACCCCTTAGTTCAAAAAACGGATTCAAAAAACGAAATAGACGTTTTTTAACAGTCACAACCAACTGCCACAGCAAGCTGTGGCCCTACCTTCCCCAATTAACGACTTTGGAAAGCCTTTGGGCCCTTTAGAGATGTCCTATAGCATTCAGAGAGCCTTTGAGGGAAGCTGGATGTCACAGTTTGTAATTTTAACTGCACCAACTGTAACTTTTATACTACAACAGTGGAAATTGTTTCTAGTCAAAATTTAAGCCAGCCATGTGGAAAAAACTAGGCCCCAATAAAGTTTTATCACCAAAGCATATATAAAAACGATTATACATGCCAGCAAACGTTTTATATTGTAAATATCATAAGGGTATTACCCCTGGGAGTAAGCATGATACCAGTCGTTATTAAATCACTGTATTCAGGCTTAACTTACATTAATCCGGTATCAGCAGCATTTTCTAGTGTTTTCCATCTCTAGAAAAAATTATAACTGCACATACATGATAGCAGAATAAACTGCACGCCATTCTCTTGCTGAAGTTACCTCATCTGTTTAATCCCCTCAGACATATGTGAGAACAGCAATGGATCTTAGTTACAACCTGCTAAGATCATAGAAACCTCAGGCCGATTCTTCTTCTATTTACTGCCTGAGATAAAATAGCACAACTCCGGTACTATTTAAAAATAACAAACTTTTGATTGAAGAAAATAAACTAGCTATATTTAACCACTCTCTCCTACAATGTCCTTGCTTGTTGAGAGTTGCAAGAGAATGACTGGCTATGACAGTTAGGGGAGGAGCTATATTACAGCTCTGCTGTGGGTGTCCTCTTGCAACTTCCTGTTGGGAATGAGAATATTCCACAAGTAATGGATGATCCGTGGACTGGATACACCTAACAAGAGAAATACCAAATTTGATACAAAAAAATCTTTATTCACACAGTCTATCTTAATACATTCAGCAACTTTATGCAAATCCATGAATTCAATAGGAGAGTCAAAGGTAGCCAATGGCAATCCTGGTGTGAAGTCCCTAAGATCTGCCAATGATAATGTTCACAATTCATAATATTTATATACTGTCAAGAGTGACCCAAATCTTCCTTTTTGCTGCTATGAGAGATATGTAGCATTTGAAAGTTTTTTTCCTGTCACTAGTGTTTACTCACATTTAATCTTCTTGATTTTTCCACATTATAATTTCAGATTTTGTGTATCCTTATTTTTATCATATTTTTTCCTTTTCATTTTTCCCCATAGACACAAATACATTTTGTTTCCTCTTTTCTTTTTTTTTGTTTCAGAGTTCCTTTTATTTCTTTATTTCAGTATTTCCTCTTTTCTTTCCATTCCTTTTTATACATTTTTTTCTCTGTTCGTATTTGTTTGTGCTGTTTGCTTTTATTTAGTCTTCTAAGCAACTTTTTCAGTTAGCTTTTCTTTTCCTCTCTAATTTACCTTATCTTCTCCATTTCCATTCCATTTGTCTTCTTCATTGCTCTCTTCTGCTCTGCATTGTAGTTGCCATTTTGGAGAGGTCTTTAGTTTCCCGCCCTTTAGCTAGTCATCCTCATGAGCTTCCTGCTCTTCAGTTTTCCGCATTATCTAAGGTGCAGCCAGACCTCCTTTATCCTCTTCATATCTTAAATTATTTGCATTGTATCCTTTCAATGACCTTCCTGTTGGGAAGCACCCCACATTTGCAGATTACTTAAAGGGACATGACACCCACATATTTTCTTTCATGATTTACAAAGAGAATGCAGTTTTAAAAATCTTTCTAATTTACTTATATTATCTAATTAGTTTTATTCTCTTGATATTCTTTGCTGAAAAGCATATCTAGATATGCTCAGTAGCTGCTGATTGGTTGCTGCACATAGATGCCTCATGTGATTGGCTTACCATGTGCATTGCTTTTTCTTCAACTAAGGATATCTAAAAAATGAAGCAAAATAAATAATAGAAGTAAATTGTAATGTTGTTTAAATTTCTATTCTCTATCTGAATCATGAAAGAAAGATTTTGGGTTTAGTGGCCCTTTAAGGTTATTCACCTACTTCCAAATACTCTTTCTTGTGGGATGTAGACCTTGTACTCTATTTTATTAGAAATTGGCCTTCTAATAACCTGCTCGCTTTAAAACATCTGTTGATTTAATTAGCTACCATTCCCTGGCTCCTCTCCTTTTGCAGATTCTCTGACGTAAGAGCTATCAAGTATAAAACAAAAATGTTTTCTCCCTTTGGTGTAACTTTTCTTCTGTCCCATATTTCCCAATTTACTTTCTATCCCTTATTCCCAGACCTTCCCCACATGAGTTATTTATTGTCTCAAGAAATATGAGTCTTGTATGTCTCTTCCTTTCTATAATTGCTCTTCCTCTCAACTCCTAATTTCTTTAGTACCTCTTCATAGACTTGTCTCCTTTATCTCTATTATTTCTAGGCGGGTTAAATGTAGCATGTCCCTTGCTGGTATAGACAAAACAATTCAGACCATTCTGTTAGAGGTGCATTTGCATCTAAAGCTATGATAAAATCCTCTTCTTTCCAAGACATTTTAAATGTAGCAGCATGATCTTTCAATACTACTTTTAGACAATTTTATTTTAAAACAATTATCAAAGCTGCTTCCTCTTTAATCAGATGATCCATTTAACTTTAAACTATAAAAACACGAGTCTCTGTTGTTATAAAATTCTTATTATCCTAGCTTTGAGTAGTGATAATCTATATTTTATTAAAGACACAGAGACTAATATTTTCCCACCAGGCTTCTCCTTTTTTCCCTGTCCCTTTAAAATATTGACTTTTCATTATTTTCCTTTATTTGCTTATTTTCATTTTTATTTTATGATAATTTTTTCCAGCTTCCTCAAGTTGAAGATGTACTGAACTCACCCTTCTTCATTCTCTGTTTAGAATTCCTGGTTTACATTTCTACAAACTGCCTTAATTCGACCTAAATTTTCAACCCAACTGATAGTTTTCTTCTTTTCCTTAAAATTTGCTTCTGTTCTTTAAAATTTGCATTGTTTTTGCCTTCGTTTTCTTCTTTAATTTTGTTCTATAATTTCTTTTAACTTTTCCCTCTGTTAAATTGCCTTTTCTCTTAATATCATCCAAAAAAGACGTTATAAACATTCCATTGCCTGATCATAGTAACCCCACTCTAGAACATGTTACCATTGACTACCTTTGCTTCTCTATGTTATATGCTATGCTTTTTTTCTTTACTTTATTGAGGTTTCAACATAGAATTACAGATAGAGTAAACACCCTATGTGGGAGCAGAAAAATTCAGGGGGGGGCACTTGCCCTCCCTTGCTCCCCACTGCGGACGCCCATATATATATATATATATATATATATATATATATATATATATATATATATATAATAGAAAAAAGTGCACTCCAAACCTCTGTAGTTAAGCCTTGGGTGCAGAAAAAGTAATATCCAATATTGCAGAACAAAAGCGCACTCCAAAGGACTTGTATGATAATTCACCTTTATTCTGTGAATGTTTTCGAGCTTAACAAGCTCGTCCTCAGACAGACAAAATATGGACAGTTACACTTACCACCACCGTGACTAAATACCCACCACACCGCGCCGTCACGCTGGGGGGAGCGGTCAGCCGTGTCAATGTAACGGAATAGTGTGTTAACCAAAGTGACATAAAAAAAGTTATTATACACTAGGCAAATCTACAGCGGGAGATAAACACAGGACAGGACCTAATCAGTGAAATTACAAATGTATAGCGGCTATAAAGCACCGTAAATGTGTCACCCTAGTAACAGACAAACAAAGGCGACGATTGGTCATAGCACCTGACCAATCGTGGTCCAGTTAAGACAACAACGTGTTAGATAGACTGCATACGGGAGAGGCAATAGACATAAGAATACACACAAACTAAATAAATTAAATTGGATAAGGGTCATAAACAAAACATAAGATCGTTGGTGTAAGAGAGATCACGGTTAAGCAAGTGGGTGAAAATCACCCCAATAATACATACACAATCTGGTAGTCATGATCTCACGCACAACAACGATAAAATACAATAAAAAAACAAAAAGACAAAGCAAACCATAACTGTTAGTGGGACATAAAACATAATGCCAACAGCTGAGGCATTAAATATATAAAAAATGGCAACCAACAGAAACAGTTAAGATAAAAACAAAAGAGTAAAGCAAAATATGTATAATCAAACATATAGGCTAGAATGTAAATGGCAAACTAATATATGTAGATATGTTATGAACCCACAATTAATGATTAGGGTAAAAATACCTTGACTTAAGTAACATGAAGAGATAGTGGTGTCAAACTCAATAACATTGTGAGGGATGTTAGACAAAAGGGCAAGGACTATTGCCAAGATAATAACATGGCACAGCATAAGAAAATAATTAAGACAAAGTTGAGCTAGAGGGATTTACTGAACGGATTGTGGCTCTCAACAGGGCATGGTGATACATCTAGAGGAACACCTGCCAATCGAGGAATGCATTAAGTCCCTTTGGTGTAACAGTTTCCAACTTGAATATCTATCGAGACTCTCTTTGGAGTAATATTTTGTTACGATCACCTCCTCTAGTTAAAAGGGGAATATGATCTATTATAGTGTATTTCATATCAGCAACCCTATGTTGACAGTCCACAAAGTGCCGTGCTACCGGCTGTTCAGATTCTCCTCATTTTAGAGCAGTCCGGATGGCAGAGTGATGGTTCGCCATCCGTGTTCTAAGATCATCAGAAGTCTTGCCCACATAGTACAGACCACAAGGGCAGTGTAACAAGTGCACAATGTAGGTCGTGGTACATGTAAAGCGGTACTTATGTTTATACACCTGTCGTCTGTGTGGGTGCGTGAAAGATGCACCCACATCAAAGAAATCCACTTGTATCTTGTCGTAATGCATTTTAAATTGTAAAGCTGGATTAGCCATGTTGAGCTATTCAAACCATTCATCCAACTCCATCTGTGACCCAGACCAGAATAGAAGCAGGTCATCAATGTATCTTCTAAAGAAGAGGATTTTCTCATGTCTGAAAAGATCGGTTCCAAATTCCTCAAACCACGCCATAAATAGATTGGCGTATGATGGGGCCACATTCGACCTTTTCAGACATGAGAAAATCCTCTTCTTTAGAAGATACATTGATGACCTGCTTCTATTCTGGTCTGGGTCACAGATGGAGTTGGATGAATGGTTTGAACAGCGAAAGACTCCTGTTTTAAAATCCATTACGACAAGATACAAGTGGATACAAGATACAAGTGGATTTCTTGGATGTGCGCCTGTACAAAAAACAGGACAGAATACATTCTACCTTGTTCCGGAAGAGCACGGATAGGAACTCATTGTTACATTATACAAGTTGCCATCCACCTGCAATGAAAAGATCATTGCCGAAATCTCAGCTATTACGGGTCGCTAGGAACAACACTGAGGAAGAAAATAAAATACAACAACTTGATGATATGTCATTAAGGTTCCGTATGAGGGAATATCCTGAGGATCTGATATATGCACAGAGATCTACCTTAGATCTGACTTTGAGACCACAAAAGGAAAGGACTGATCAACGCATGACTTTCGTCACTACGTACACGGGTGACGAAAATGCCATTACAGGGGTATTTCAGAAACACTGGAGTATCATCAAGTCTGATAAATCCCTTCCATTTACCCAAATGTCAGCACCTAGATTGGGATTCCGCAGATCCAGATCCCTGCGAGACTTTCTGATTAAAACGGACCCAATGGACTGCTACCGACAAACGACCTGTCTGGGCTGCGTAACCTGTAATGGGTTGATTACGGGGCCATCTTTCATGCACCCACACAGACGACAGGTATATAAACATAAGTACCGCCTTACATGTACCATGACCTACATTGTGTACTTGTTACACTGCCCTTGTGGTCTGTACTATGTGGGCAAGACTTCTGATGATCTCAGAACGCGGATGGCGAACCATCGCTCTGCCATCCGGACTGCTCTAAAATGAGGAGAATCTTAACAGCCGGTAGCACGGCACTTTGTGGACTGTCAACACAGGGTTGCTGATCTGAAATACACTTTAATAGATCATATTCCCCTTTTAACTAGAGGAGGTGATCGTAACAAAATATTACTCCAAAGAGAATCTCGATAGATATTCAAGTTGGAAACTGTTACACCAAAGGGACTTAATGCATTCCTCGATTGACTAGAGGTGTTCGTCTAGATGTATCACCATGCCCTGTTGAGAGCCACAATCCGTTCAGTAAATCCCTCTAGCTCTACTTTGTCTTAATTATTTTCTTTTGCTGTGCCATGTTATTATCTTGGCAATAGACCTTGCCCTTTTGTCTAACATCCCTCACAATGTTATTGGGTTCGACACCACTATCTCTTCATGTTAAGTCAAGGGATTTTTACCCTAATCATTAATTGTGGGTTCATAACATATCTACATATATTAGTTTGCCTTTACATTCAAGTCTAAATGTTTGATTATACATATTTTTTATTTTTTATTTTTTTTAATAGTTTTTATTGAGGGTATAACAGTTACAGAAGTAAAATACAGTTTGCATATTTAAAGAGAAGGTACATGCTAAATAATAGAGCAAATACCATAGGCAGAAAATTATATAAGAACATATATAAGGTTAAATCTAATGCTGCATTTGTTTCATACAATTCCCGCAAAGAAACAAAGATCAGATGTATAATAATTAGAAAGCAAACCTAAAACACCCTCTTTTTCCTCATAACTAGCTGAGGCCGCTCTTGGACCCCAATGGATTCAATGTACTTATCTGAGTTTTTTTTTTAAATAGCTCAGGCCACTTTTAGGCCTGTTTTTAGTACTCTCCTTCTTATGTCTACCAGGACCATGGATAGGTCCATAAATCCAATACTAAAATCAAAGGAGGGCAAAGGAATAAACATGACAAAAACTCGTAACATGTAATATAATATTGGCTAACACAGTGTCCTAGAAGCAAAACTATAAGAACTACTTTACAAACAAGTCTGAGGGCTAGTATGTTTAAAAATTGTTACTGCTAACATTATTATGGCTGAGATAAGCTCAGGAAATATAGAGGCTGAGATGTCAGAGAATTCAAGATCTAATATGATATAAATACAAATACCACTAGGATTACAGGACCCTAAGGTTCTCTGAGGCTAGTTAAATGGGTATATCCCCCTACTGGGCAATCTCTACGTAAACTGCTGCGTCCATCTGTTATATACTAATCTGAGGGCTGTAAATTTTGGTAAGCCTGAGTAGAGATGGAGCAATACAATGCTTTCCTAGTATTATAAGAATTAGGGGATAGATTCACATAAGTTGGCAATGCAGTGAATATCTAAGAGCAACTATCTATGCATAGTTTACATTTCAAATTTATCGGCTCCTCTATTTTGTTTCAATAAGGCTGCGCCTTGTCATCTATACCACCTAAGTCTGCTAATCATAATCTTACTCTCTGAAGTACATAAAAAAACACATATAACATCCACAACTGGTACCTATAAACCCTAAACAGAATCCCAGTGGTCCCAGCATTTACATTAGATAAACATGTGAGTTAACAGTCATACCCAAATTATTGAAAATAAAAAACCTGCAGACAGTAGGACATATAAGCATAGTCATGATAGTTCTTATCAGTGGTAAGGTCTGAAGAGCCATTTTTACACTTATAGGAGGACAAACTATGATGGGGGCTCTACAGACTGGGCAGAGACTACGTAACTCTGCCAGGAAAGAAAGTGTGGAGGATGATCTATTGATCCCAATCCACACAGTAAAAAAAAGGGGGGGGGGGGGGCGGATCTACACCTGGTTATATAGTCCCCTTCTTCAAACAGATTATACAACCTAACCCACACATGCTGCACATGGTCTCATCATAATAATACACACTATCCAGAGGAAACTGCAAGCATAAATACAATCATATTACAAAACATGTGTGGCAAGAAGGATGCATAGATGTTATGGGTTACTTTCAGTAAATAAGGACTCTAAAGATATTAAAACTAGTAGCTATTTATATAATATAAGTACTTGGGGCAGCTTCACTGACATTTACATGTTAGGCCTAAAGAACAATGACCCTTCTCACAGTACTCAAATGTCACCTAAAAAAATGAAAAAAAAAAGTCACCAAAGCTTATGGAGTGTCTAAACATCTCTCTCCCGACCATTAGTTCATACATGGGCTCCCCAATAAAATCTCAGGCAAATTTGCCATCATAAGGCAGGAGAAGAGATAGAATAAAGGGGAGAAAAAAAGAACAGGGAGTCACTGAGTTCACTGCACAGGGGTGAAGCCTTATGCTAGGGCGGCGATGCATAGCCGCATACAGGATACAGAGAGTCAACCCACACCTTTTTTCTGGTAAGTAGAATTTGTTTTAAAAATGACCCCACAGATGTGAAAAGGTAGCACAGACTGATGGATAATGGAGCGACTGCACCTCAGGATCAGACAGTGAAAATAGGGAGCCTACACGGCAGAGCAGCCCTCCTCCGGAGCCAGAACCTCCCATCCAACACTCTCCACAGCTGCTTCCTCCCGAAGGCACAGGCAAACTCTGTTCAAGTCGCGAGCAGCAACCGCACCTCCCAGGTCAGAGGGGCATGGCAAATGATCGCTGTTCTCGCGGTCTGGAACAAATTGTAGAGGGTAGGTTGTCCCCGGTAGAAGGTGTCGGATAAAAGTCCCCTGGGGAGCAGTCATGTGCATGTCCGGAGCCGCATCGGATCTCGCACAAGATTTGATGCTACCTTCTTCTTCAGCCCGGCGTGCAAGTGTAGAAATAAGACTATCAAGTCTGTTTTTGATTTTGCGGTCATACTGCTTAAAGAGGGCTAGGATGGCCATGCGTGAATCCTCCATGTTTAAGCCTCTCCGTGATTAGGCCGCAATAGTTCTCTCCATCGGTGGGCTATAAAAATTTCCCCAATCTTCTCCAAGTCTTTCGATCCGGCTCTTAGGCAGGGGTTCAAAGCACATCTGGACTTTAATCTGAGCTTTCAGTTAAAAAAGAACCCCCAGAATCTTTATTAAAGCCGGGAGCTACTGCATTATGTGTCTGGTTGCTTTGGCGGTTAACTCCGCCCCCCGATTATACATATTTTGCTTTACTCTTTTGTTTTTATCTTAACTGTTTCTGTTGGTTGCCATGGTTACATGGGACACTTTGGCTTATGCCGTTCTGGCTCCAATTTTTTTTTTTTTTATATATTTAATGCCTCAGCTGTTGGCACTATGTTTTATGTCCCATTTGGCGGCTAACAGTTATGGTTTGCTTTGTCTTTTTGTTTTTTGATTGTATTTTATCGTTGTTGTGCGTGAGATCATGACTACCAGATTGTGTATATATTATTGGGGTGATTTTCCCCCACTTGCTTAACCGTGATCTCTCTCACACCAACGATCTTATGTTTTGTTTATGACCCTTATCCAATTTAATTTGTTTAGTTTGTGTGTATTCTTATGTCTATTGCCTCTCCCATGTGCAGCCTATCTAACACGCTGTTGTCTTAACTGGACCACGATTGGTCAGGTGCTATGACCAATCGTCGCCTTTGTTTGTCTGTTACTATGGTGACACATTTACGGTGCTTTATAGCCGATATACATTTGTAATTTCACTGATTAGGTCCTGTCCTGTGTTTATCTCCCGCTGTAGATTTGCCTAGTGTATAATAACTTTTTTTATGTCACTTGGGTTCACACACTATTCCGTTACATTGACATGGCTGACTGCTCCCCCCAGGGGGTGTGTCTTACGTGTAGAGCGTGACTGCGCGGTGTGGTGGGTATTTATTCACGGTGGTGGTAAGTGTAACTGTCCATATTTTGTCTGTCTGAGGACGAGCTTGTTAAGCTTGAAAACGTTCACAGAATAAAGGTGAATTATCATACAAGTCCTTTGGAGTGCGCTTTCTTCTGCAATATTATATATATATATATATATATATATATATATATATATATATATATCTCAAAATAACAAGAGGATTGCATTGAGCAATGATACTTTTTTATTGGATTAACTATACATTTATAAGATGACAAGCTTTTGGAAGAGTGTCATCCTTTTTCGAGTCTGAAGCAATACTGACCAATTTGATGGAAATTACAGATTATATCTTAAAACACAGGCTAAAAAAACAAAGTGTTACACAGGTCTGCAGGGGGAGGAGGGGTGTGGTAAAACCATGATGGGGATTTAAGAGACAGGCAGATAGTGTCAGTAAAAGATTACAGGCAGGTGAAATATATGGTAAATAATACACAAAGCATATACTGACATAAAGTTAAATATCAACAAAGAATCCATATGAATAAAGATGGGAAAATTAGGTATACAGGGGAATATAAAATAGAAAAAAAGAAGAAAGGAAAGAAAGGGGAAAAAAAGGGGACTAATATTATTGAGCAAAGTGTATACATAGGCTTACCTGCGTACCTATGCATAGAGAGTGTGGAATATACAATGTAATTGACTAAAGTATATGAAAGTACATAACAACATTTTTTGATAATGGGTTAAGAAACCAGAGTCCACATTTAGTCCAGAATTTAGCAAGCTGAAGTGCATTATCATTTTCATTTCAAAGGTTTTTCTTTCCATGGTGTTTTTGAAGTTGCCTCTGAGAATCTTGATTTCGAGGTTTTGGATGAAGTTGTCAGGTTGGGTGAAATGGTGACCAACAGGGGTACAGTATTTTGTTTCACAGTTGTTTTTGATTGAGTGTCTGTGTAAGGTCATCCGAAGGTACAGTTTTTGGCTTGTTTTTCCAATATAACATCCCACTTCACATACAGTGCAATGTATCATGTAATGTATACCACATTTACAGATATACATGAATATGCACCTTTAATGTTATAGGATTTGCTCTTGTGATTAGCTGTGTTTCACAAATGTTTTGACATAGTTTGCAGAGAGCTTGGTTCCATTCTGGGTGTTCTTTTTATCAAGGGGTAGCTTTCTGTGGACCAGTTTCTGTTTTAGGTTGGGTGGTTGTCTGAGTGCCAGGATAAGGGGTTTTGAAAAGTTTTTTTTGAGTGTGTAGTCCTCCATAGTGCTCCATAATGCTGGAGCAAAAAGAACACAATCTTCACACCTGCACCAGGACGCAACACAAAATTGGACAGCTATATTGAAAGCTTCTGGTTAAGAACAGCATCCTTGCTTAACACACAGCAGAAAAAAGTAATGTATAACCTCTCACATTTAGAAAAAAAACGCTATAAAAAACTTAAAAAACAATTAAAATATTACTATTAAGCCTGCGGACAAGGGAGGAGCAGTGGTGATCATGAATACATAGGACTACATCACAGAGGGAAATAGACAATTTTCAGATCAAACTTATTACAAAAAACTGGAAAAGGACCCCACCCAGGAATACACTTTGCAACTTAGAAAACTAATAAAAACATTCCCTAAACACACGCAACTTAAACTGGACAAACTGGTGCCCTCTAACCCTAGCATAGGGACATTCTATATGCTCCCAGAAATCCACACACCAGGGAACCCAGGGAGACCAATAATAACTGGCATGGACACTCTGACTGAGCAAATTGCGGGCATAGTGGAGAATATTCTTAAGTCCTTAGTTATTAACACCACTAGCTTTATAAAAGACACCACTGATTTTCTTAACAAAATCAGCCAGATAACAGAATTGCCAGAGGATACTATACTTGTGACAATGGATGTGGAATCCCTGTACAGCAAAATTCCACATAAAGATGGTATTGATGCCTGCTTAAACTTTCTTTCCTCAGACAGCTCTAACCAGACATATAGTGCTTGTACAGTCAGTAAACTTACAGAATTCATACTCACCCAAATTTATTTAATCTTCAATAACTCCATCTATTTACAAACCATGGGAACAGCCATGGGCACCAAAAATGGCACCACAGTATGCAAACCTCTTCATGGCTGATTTAGAACAGAGATTCCTAGCTACTCACCCTCACAAACCCTTCAAATACTTTCGCTTCATAGATGATATTTTCCTCATATGGACACAAGAAGAAATAAAACCTAGAACATTTTCATAAATTATTTAATCTATTTCATGCATCAATCAAGCTTAAAATTGACTTTTCTAGAGACTGTGTCAGCTTCCTTGATACAACAATCTCCATCACAAATGGCAAACTACACTCATCTGTATACAGGAAACCAACAGATAGATGCAGCTACCTCC
The DNA here is from genome assembly GCF_027579735.1 of Bombina bombina. Classification (NCBI taxonomy): domain Eukaryota; kingdom Metazoa; phylum Chordata; class Amphibia; order Anura; family Bombinatoridae; genus Bombina; species Bombina bombina. The sequence goes on from NC_069502.1 coordinate 589,234,953, forward strand.
ACAGCTCCAGCTCCCACCCCAATCACATTAAAAAATCCATAATCTACAGTCAGGCCACCAGATATCACAGAATTTGCTCAGACACCAAGGACCGTGACAAACACCTCTTCACACTGTCCCAATCATTCAGAGAAAAAGGTTACAAAACAAGAGTTCTAAACAAACAAATTATCTCTGCCCTTAATACCCCACTTGAACACTTGCTACAATACAGGGAGATGAAAAACATATCGCGTATCCCACTAGTTGTCAAATATAACCCTGTATGTAGAAGGAATATGAAAAATCATAAAAGACTTACAGCCACTACTCTTAGAGGATCCTACACTCAAAAAAATCTTTACAAAACCCCTATCCTGACACTCAGACAACTACCCAACCTAAAACAGAAACTGGCCCACAGAAAGCTACCCCTTGATAAAAAGAACACCCAGAATGGAACCAAGCGCTGCAACAAAGCACTCTGCAAACTATGTCAACACATTTGTGAAAGCAGCACAGCTAATCACAAGAGCAAATCCTATAACATTAAAGGGGCATATTCATGTATATCTGTAAATGTGGTATACATGATACATTGCACTGCATGTGAAGTGGGATGTTATATTGGGGAAACAAGTAAAAAAACTGAATTTATGCTTACCTGATAAATTACTTTCTCCAACGGTGTGTCCGGTCCATGGCGTCATCCTTACTTGTGGGAAATATCTCTTCCCCAACAGGAAATGGCAAAGAGTCCCAGCAAAGCTGGCCATATAGTCCCTCCTAGGCTCCGCCCATCCCAGTCATTCGACCGACGGACAGGAGGAAAAATATAGGAGAAACCATATGGTACCGTGGTGACTGTAGTTAGAGAAAATAATTCATCAGACCTGATTAAAAAACCAGGGCGGGCCGTGGACCGGACACACCGTTGGAGAAAGTAATTTATCAGGTAAGCATAAATTCTGTTTTCTCCAACATTGGTGTGTCCGGTCCACGGCGTCATCCTTACTTGTGGGAACCAATACCAAAGCTTTAGGACACGGATGAAGGGAGGGAGCAAATCAGGTTACCTAAACGGAAGGCACCACGGCTTGCAAAACCTTTCTCCCAAAAATAGCCTCCGAAGAAGCAAAAGTATCAAATTTGTAAAATTTGGCAAAAGTGTGCAGTGAAGACCAAGTCGCTGCCTTACATATCTGGTCAACAGAAGCCTCGTTCTTGAAGGCCCATGTGGAAGCCACAGCCCTAGTGGAGTGAGCTGTGATTCTTTCAGGAGGCTGCCGTCCGGCAGTCTCATAAGCCAATCGGATGATGCTTTTAAGCCAAAAGGAAAGAGAGGTAGAAGTCGCTTTTTGACCTCTCCTTTTACCAGAATAGACAACAAACAAAGAAGATGTTTGTCTGAAATCTTTTGTAGCCTCTAAATAGAATTTTAGAGCACGGACTACGTCCAAATTGTGTAACAAACGTTCCTTCTTTGAAACTGGATTCGGACATAAAGAAGGTACAACTATCTCCTGGTTAATATTCTTGTTAGAAACAACCTTTGGATGAAAACCAGGCTTAGTACGCAAAACCACCTTATCTGCATGGAACACCAGATAGGGCGGAGAACACTGCAGAGCAGATAACTCTGAAACTCTTCTAGCAGAAGAAATAGCAACCAAAAACAAAACTTTCCAAGATAGTAACTTAATATCTATGGAATGTAAAGGTTCAAACGGAACCCCTTGAAGAACTGAAAGAACTAGATTTAGACTCCAGGGAGGAGTCAAAGGTCTGTAAACAGGCTTGATCCTAACCAGAGCCTGAACAAATGCTTGAACATCTGGCACAGCTGCCAGTCTTTTGTGTAGTAAGACAGATAAAGCAGAGATCTGTCCCTTTAGAGAACTTGCAGATAATCCTTTCTCCAAACCTTCTTGTAGAACGGAGAGAATCTTAGGAATCTTTATCTTATTTTATGGGAATCCTTTGGATTCACACCAACAGATATATCTTTTCCATATTTTATGGTAAATCTTTCTAGTTACCGGTTTTCTGGCCTGAACCAGACTATCTATCACAGAATCTGAAAACCCACGCTTTGATAGAATCAAGCGTTCAATCTCCAAGCCGTCAGCTGGAGGGAGACCAGATTTGGCTGTTCGAATGGACCCTGGACAAGAAGGTCCTGTCTCAAAGGTAGCTTCCATGGTGGAACCGATGACATATTCACCAGGTCTGCAAACCAAGTCCTGCGTGGCCACGCAGGAGCTATCAAGATCACCGAGGCCCTCTCCTGTTTGATCCTGGCTACCAGCCTGGGAATGAGAGGAAACGGTGGAAATACATAAGCTAGGTTGAAGGTCCAAGGTGCTACTAGTGCATCTACTAGAGCCGCCTTGGGATCCCTGGATCTGGACCCGTAGCAAGGAACCTTGAAGTTCTGACGAGACGCCATCAGATCCATGTCTGGAATGCCCCATAATTGAGTTAGTTGGGCAAAGATCTCCGGGTGGAGTTCCCACTCCCCCGGATGGAATGTCTGACGACTCAGATAATCCGCTTCCCAGTTTTCCACACCTGGGATGTGGATCGCAGATAGGTGGCAGGAGTGATCCTCCGCCCATTGAATTATTTTGGTCACTTCTTTCATCGCCAGGGAACTCCTTGTTCCCCCCTGATGATTGATATACGCAACGGTCGTCATGTTGTCTGATTGGAATCTTATGAATCTGGCCTTTGTTAGCTGAGGCCAAGTCCTGAGAGCATTGAAGATCGCTCTTAGTTCCAGAATGTTTATCGGGAGAAGAGACTCTTCCCGAGACCATAGTCCCTGAGCTTTCAGGGATTCCCAGACCACGCCCCAGCCCACTAGACTGGCGTCGGCCGTGACAATGACCCACTCTGGTCTGCGGAAGCTCATTCCCTGGGATAGATGGTCCAGGGTCAGCCACCAACGGAGTGAATCTCTGGTCTTCTGATCTACTTGAATCATTGGAGACAAGTCTGTATAGTCCCCATTCCACTGTTTGAGAATGCACAGTTGTAATGGTCTTAGATGAATTCGTGCAAAAGGAACTATGTCCATTGCTGCAACCATCAACCCTACTACTTCCATGCACTGCGCTATGGAAGGACGTGGAACAGAATGAAGAACTTGACAAGTGCTTAGAAGTTTTGACTTTCTGACCTCTGTCAGAAAAATCCTCATTTCTAAGGAATCTATTATTGTTCCCAAGAAGGGAACTCTTGTTGACGGAGACAGAGAACTTTTTTCTATGTTCACCTTCCATCCGTGTGATCTGAGAAAGGCCAGAACGATGTCTGTATGAGCCTTTGCTTTTGACAGGGACGACGCTTGTATTAGAATGTCGTCCAAGTAAGGTACTACTGCAATGCCCCTCGGTCTTAGAACCGCTAGAAGGGACCCTAGTACCTTTGTGAAAATCCTTGGAGCAGTGGCTAACCCGAATGGGAGGGCCACAAACTGGAAATGTTTGTCCAGAAAGGTGAACCTTAGGAACTGATGATGTTCTTTGTGGATAGGAATATGTAGGTACGCATCCTTTAGATCCACGGTAGTCATAAATTGACCTTCCTGGATAGTGGGTAGAATCGTTCGAATGGTTTCCATCTTGAACGATGGTACCCTGAGAAATTTGTTTAGGATCTTCAAATCCAAAATTGGTCTGAAAGTTCCCTCTTTTTTGGGAACTACGAACAGATTTGAATAAAATCCCATTCCTTGTTCCTTTATTGGAACTGGGTGTATCACTCCCATCTTTAACAGGTCTTCTACACAATGTACGAACGCCTGTCTCTTTATTTGGTTTAAGGATAAGTGAGACATGTGGAACCTTCCCCTTGGGGGTAGTTCCATGAATTCCAGAAGATAACCCTGAGAAACTATTTCTAGTGCCCAGGGATCCTGAACATCTCTTGCCCAAGCCTGAGCAAAGAGAGAGAGTCTGCCCCCTACTAGATCCGGTCCCGGATCGGGGGCTACTCCTTCATGCTGTTTTGTTAGCAGCAGCAGGCTTCTTGGCCTGCTTACCCTTGTTCCAGCCTTGCATTGGTTTCCAGGCTGGTTTGGGTTGTGAGGCATTACCCTCTTGCTTAGAGGATGCAGAATTAGAGGCCGGTCCATTCCTGAAATTGCGAAAGGAACGAAAATTAGACTTATTCTTGGCCTTGAAAGGCCTATCTTGTGGAAGGGCGTGGCCCTTTCCCCCAGTGATGTCTGAGATAATCTCTTTCAATTCTGGTCCAAATAGAGTTTTACCTTTGAAAGGGATGTTAAGCAATTTTGTCTTGGATGACACATCCGCTGACCAAGACTTTAGCCAAAGCGCTCTGCGCGCCACGATTGCAAACCCTGAATTTTTCGCCGCTAATCTAGCTAATTGCAAAGCGGCATCTAAAATAAAAGAGTTAGCCAACTTAAGTGCGTGAACTCTGTCCATAACCTCCTCATATGGAGTCTCTCTACTGAGCGACTTTTCTAGTTCCTCGAACCAGAACCACGCTGCTGTAGTACAGGAACAATGCACGAAATGGGTTGTAGAAGGTAACCTTGCTGTACAAAAATCTTTTTAAGCAAACCCTCCAATTTTTTATCCATAGGATCTTTGAAAGCACAACTATCCTCGATAGGAATAGTAGTGCGCTTGTTTAGAGTAGAAACTGCCCCCTCGACCTTAGGGACTGTCTGCCATAAGTCCTTTCTGGGGTCGACCATAGGAAATAATTTCTTAAATATAGGGGGGGGAACAAAAGGTATGCCGGGCTTTTCCCACTCCTTATTCACTATGTCCGCCACCCGCTTGGGTATAGGAAAAGCGTTGGGGTGCACCGGAACCTCTAGGAACTTGTCCATCTTGCATAATTTCTCTAAAATGACCAAGTCGTCACAATCATCCAGAGTAGATAACACCTCCTTAAGCAGTGCGCAGGGAGGTTCTAATTTAAATTTAAATGTCACAACATCAGGTTCAGCTTGTTGAGAAATTTTTCCTGAATCTGAAATTTCCCCATCTGACAAAACCTCCCTCATGGCCCCTTCAGATTGGTGTGAGGGTATGACAGAACAATTATCATCAGCGCCCTCCTGCTCTTCAGTGTTTAAAACAGAGCAATCGCGCTTTCTCTGATATGTAGGCATTTTGGATAAAATATTTGCTATGGAGTTATCCATTACAGCCGTCAATTGTTGCATGGTAATAAGCATTGGCGCGCTAGATGTACTAGGGGTCTCCTGCGTGGGCAAAATTGATGTAGACACAGTAGGAGATGATGTAGTATCATGTTTACTCCCCTCATCTGAGGAATCATCTTGGGCAATTTCATTATCTGTGGCAGTACTGTCCTTACTTTGTTTGGACGCTATGGCACAATTATCACACAAATTTAAATGGGGAGACATATTGGCTTTCATACATATAGAACATAGCTTATCCGAAGGCACAGACATGTTAAACAGGCTTAAACTTGTCAATAAAGCACAAAAAACGTTTTAAAACAAAACCGTTACTGTCTCTTTAAATTTTAAACAGAAAACACTTTATTACTGAATATGTGAAAAAGTATGAAGGAATTGTTAAAAAATTACCAAAATTTCACCACAGTGTCTTAAAGCATTAAGAGTATTGCACACCAATTTTCAGAGCTTTAACCCTTAAAATAACGGAACCAGAGCCGTTTACAAATTTAACCCCTATACAGTCCCAGCTATAGCCTTTGCTGTGACCTAACCAAGCCCAGAGGGGAATACGATACCAAGTGACGCCTTCTAGAAACTTTTCCAGCTACTTTCAGATCCTCACACATGCATCTGCATGTCTTGCTCTCAAAAAACAACTGCGCAGTAATGGCGCGAAAATGAGGCTCAGCCTACAACTGGGAAGGCCCTCCCTGACTGGAAAGGGTGTCTAACATAGTGCCTGCCGTTAAAAAACGTTCCCCAAGTTTATAAATGTGAATTATCAGCATAAACATGTATAAAATGCCCAAATAAAGCAATCGATTTAGCCCATAAAAGTGTCTACCAGTTTTATAGCCCATATTAAGCCCTTTATTCTGTTTGCTTGACTAAGAAAATGGCTTACTGGTCCCCATGAGGGGAAATGACAGCCTTCCAGCATTACATGGTCTTGTTAGAAATATGGCTAGTCATACCTTAAGCAGAAAAGTCTGCTAACTGTTTCCCCCAACTGAAGTTACTTCATCTCAACAGTCCTATGTGGAAACAGCAATCGATTTTAGTTACTGTCTGCTAAAATCATCTTCCTCTCACAAACAGAAATCTTCATCCTTTTCTGTTTCAGAGTAAATAGTACATACCAGCACTATTTTAAAATAACAAACACTTGATAGAAGAATAAAAAACTACATTTAAACACCAAAAAACTCTTAACCATCTCCGTGGAGATGTTGCCTGTGCAACGGCAAAGAGAATGACTGGGGTGGGCAGAGCCTAGGAGGGAGGACTCTTTGCCATTTCCTGTTGGGGAAGAGATATTTCCCACAATTAAGGATGACGCCGTGGACCGGACACACCAATGTTGGAGAAACTTCCCCTTCGGATGAACTTACACAGACACTCAATCAAAAACCACTGTGAAACAAAATACTGTACCCCTGTTGGTCACCATTTCACCCAACCTGACCACTCCATCCAAAACCTCAAAATCAAGATTCTCAGAGGCAACTTCAAAAACACCATAGAAAGAAAAACCTTTGAAATGAAAATGATAATGCACTTCAGCTTGCTAAATTCTGGACTAAATGTGGACTCTGGTTTCTTAACCCATTATCAATTTTTTTTGTAATGTACTTTGATATACTTTAGTCAATTACATTATATATTCCACACTCTCTATGCATAGGTACGGAGGTAAGCCTATGTCCACACTTTTGTCAATAATATTATTACCCTTTTTTTCCCCTTCTTTCCTTTCTCCTTTTTTTGACTATTTTAAATTCCCCTTTATACCTAATTTCCCATCTTTATTCATATGGATTCTTTGTTGATATTTAACTTTATGTCAGTATATGCTTTGTGTATTATTTACCATATATTTCACCTGCCTGTAATCTTTTACTGACACTATCTGCCTGTCTCCTAAATCCCCATCATGATTTTTATGACACCCCTCCTCCCCCTGCATTCAAACCTGTGTAACACTTTGTTTTTTTAGCCTGTGTTTTAAGATATAATCTGTAATTTCCATCAAATTGGTCAGTATTGCTTCAGACTTGAAAAAGGAAGACACTCTTCCGAAAGCTTGTCATCTTATAAATGTATAGTTAGTCCAATAAAAAAGTATCATTGCTCAATGCAATACTCTTGTTATTTTGATATCTAAATCTCTGGACTAACACGGCTACTCCAATCAATGTATATATATATACAGGTAGCCCTCAGTTTATGCCGGGGTTAGGTTCCAGAAGGAATGGTTATAAATCGAAACCGTTGTAAATTGAAACACAGTCAATGGGAAGTGAGGGAGATAGGTTCCAGGTCCCTCTCAAAATTGTCATAAGTAACACCTAATACATTATTTTTAAAGCTTTGAAATGAAGACTTTAAATGCTAAACAGCATTATAAACCATTATAAACCTAATAAAATAATCACACAACACATAATATATAATTAAACTAAGTTAAATGAACAAAAACATTTGCTAACCAGCATTATAAACCTAATAAAATAATCACACAACACAGACTTCACTTGCATTTTTCTGCAAACAGTTCTTTCTATGCATTCCAATCTGGACTCATTTATAGACAGGAAGATCTTGTTCCTTTGAAATCTGCTCGATAGCTCAGGTCTGGTTAAATTGATTAATTTCAGCTTGCTTGGCTTTGCTGCAACACAAGCGGACAGCTCCACCTACTGGCTATTTTAATAAATGCACTGCTTCTCAATGCTTTTCAATAGCAGTCACATGACTGGAAAAAAAGGTTGTTATTCTGAAACAGTGTAAAATGAACCGTTGTAAAACGAGGGCCACCTGTATATATATATATATATATATATATATATATATATATATATATATATATATATATATATATATATATATGTATATATATATATATATATATATATATATGTCAGTGTATAAGAATATCATCAAATAATATACATATGTATACTTATAAATAATAATATGTCTGCGTAAACCAAATAATTTATTTTTTGTTTATGGGACCAAAAAGGGACACTGTATGTAAACCAGCCCCCTCTCTCACTCACCAAATAAATTACTTGCAAAACTCTTCCAGAGGATGTTTGGCTGTATAAACAAAACCCCTTTGTTCCCATGTCATCAAAATAAATTGCTTTCAAAAGTTATCTTGGAGGAAGAGCAGAGTTTAAACTGTTGGATAGGATAGGACCATTGAGTCATTTCAAAGAAGGACAAATTGTCTCAAAAGATAATATTAGCTATATGCTCAGTATATGACATCAGATAGGAGACACTTTTTCCTGATTAACATAGCTTTTGAAGCTCACAGACCTGTAGGGGGTAACAACCAAATTAGCAAACAAGGACCGATGGTCAAACATATCCTGGAATGTTGGAGACAACATTCTGCGCCTAAAATCAGATAAACAAGTGAAATTATGACTACATAGTGATTAACATAGACTTGTTAATTAGTTCCTGTCTGTGTATTGAGGCAGTAAAAATTTGACCAGCTAAAAACACATGTTCTAAATTATACTCTTAAACCCCTTGTTAAAATACAGCATAGGAATGGATATTTAGTGGACCTAAACAGCAATGATTAATAGGAACATTTTAGATAAATGCTGCAAATAGATTTATACATATTTTATAATTTTCCCTTTATTTCACAGGAAACAAGAGGTCCTTAATCATAAAAACAGACATATGGATATTTTATATTTTAACATAAAAATTAATAACCCTATTATTTTCATTTCAGATCTGCAAGATTCATGCATTCAGGATTTATTAGAACTATGAAATATGCTGTATTTGTATATAAATGTGGGGAAATTACCTGGTAACATTTTTAATGGATTTTAAACTAATAAGTTAGCAGTATAAATTCCATTGATATAATATAATGTTAAAAACATAATGTGTTTGGTATCAGGGAAATTTGAAAAAGGATATGATACTACCCCATCTATAATTAATATTGTAATTGATTAATGCAATGTTATAGTATTGTTTAAATGATCATTATATGGGAGATATTAGATGTAGCAAAGATGAATGTTAGGAATGAATCTGTTTGTTTGTCATGCTGCCCCCCGATGGCCAAAACCTGGTGTTGCGATGCAAGAAATTACAACCAAAATACAATTGGCTGTTAACAAAGATGCATTTTTCCCTAGCAACATACTTTTCCAAAATGAACGAATCACAAAGCAGATCCGCAGGGCCTCCCATTTTTCTCACCTATGATTAGATAATATAAGTTGTGCTTTTGCTAAACTGACTAAAACTGTTGCGTGGGATACAGTCAGACTATAAGCAAAGTGGGCCATACTTTTCCTTATATGAGGTGGGACAAACAAGTTTGAAGCTGAATTATCGATTTGCTCATCTTTGGTAATGTATGGTTGTTATAATTTTTAATATTTTAAGCATAGGTAAACATTTAAAACAAACATTAATTGCTGCTATAAATAATAGATTAAAGAGAGCAGTTTGTATTTTAGCTTATATTTATAGCCTGTGTATTTTAAACTAATCCTACATTTTAAGTTGTTTATCTTTGCAATATATATATATATATATATATATATATATATATATATATATATATATATATATATATATATATATATATATATATATATATATATATATATATAGATTAAAGTCAGTAGGAAAGGCACTCCATATACAGGGTAGCAGCTTCCAGGGTGCACTTCAAAAAAATCATCAGATATATAAATAGAAAAAAGGCACTCACTGGTATAAAATAAAATATAACATTTAATTCAAACTGTTTGTATCATGCATTTGATAAAGGGGGTGTAATACCTCCGAAACGTCATGCTATATATATATATATATATATATATATATATATATATTGGTTTTAATTATAAGTAAATAAGAATTTATTTCAGCTAGATTAAGAAATTTAAAGTAACTGTTTACATTAAGAATATATGTACTTTTAGTGTCCTAATTAGAATTGTATTAGAACAAATTGTATCTATATAGCTGATTGTACTGTTAAAAGTTAGTAGCTAAAATCTTGGAATCTCATTGTGTTAATTGAATGAAAGGCTATTGTGAATAAGACTAGTTAAAAAGTTACAATTTGGGTTGCTTTGCAAAGAGTATAGCATATTTTAATAATTCATATACGTGTATAGTATTGATTCATATTCTTGTTTCTACAAATATATATTCAATGTATTTATAGATATTAACTAATAATAAAAGAATTCAGGAATTTATATTAATTTTATGGTTTCTAGTATATGCATATGTTATTGGGGTTCAGTTTAAAGGATAATTATTAAATTTATTGTGTTATAACCCTGCCATATACTTACATATATATTAAGGACAAGTGAGCACTTCCCTTTATTGATATATTGATATATATATATATATATATATATATATATATATATATATATATATATATATATCATGCTGCTCATCGGTCTGAATAGTAAGTAAATATGGTTATTTTGCTAATTATACTTATACTGCTCCCATTAATTACAATAACATATCTAAATTGGGCAAAAAACAGGTAAATATACTTATAGCACAATAGCCAGATGGTTTATACTGACAAGTACTAATAGCAGTTTAGAAATTAATTTGAAAGCCTTCTTATAGCTTTTAGTAATAATAGCTTCATAGTTCTTGCCCCACAATACACTGATGTATTAAGATAAATAGAAATATAATGTGGAGCAAGGAAGATCTAAGCTTTAAGATATCAAATGATAGTGACCACCACAAATAAAGACTATCTATCATCTGTTAAACCATGATCAATATTAAATAATAAATATCTATGTCCCAGTAAACACTGTATGGTGGACTAACGGGGTCCTTTTTTTAATTTGGTATGTGTGCTATTACTGTGGCATTTTGCGGAAACCATTAAACTCTGATGTTTACTTATTGCTATCTTTGGAAGCCGCATATACTTAGTCAAAAACAGATTTATTTATTCATTGATAATGGGTACGATAAGAATAAAAGACTAGTTAACTGGCACTGCAGATCCTAAATTATCTACGTAACAGCAAACAGCTAACTGAAGGGAACAATGTTACCATTTCGTAATATTATACTATGTTACATTAGTTACAAGTTCATTGAGCTATAACAAGTTTAATAATGACTTGTCTGGACTTGCAGTAGTAACCAGAACAAAGATATTTAATATCAAGTTATTGATAAACACTGCAACAGTTGCAAGTTTACCAAGCTGCAACAACAATGATACTAGTGGTTTGGGCTTACTGCATAGCAGATGGGGCATATTTTCAAAAGATGCTTGGTTATAAAATAATCTGTGTTATAAAAATCTGAAAATAGACTTGTTTTGCTATATGTCAAATAATCTATATGCAAACTAAGTAAATGACTTATATTTTTTTTTAAAAATGATCATCTCACCAATGAAAGAGTTTCAAAACATATATGTGGAAAGATAGTGCCACCTTTTTTTGCAGAAAATAAGGGAGAGTAAGGAATTAACAAATTTCATGTAGGAAGTCGACAAATTATAAAGTAGTCGCTGAAATTTGATACAAAAAACATTTTGGCGGTGAAATGGTGGCATGAAATATACCAAAATGGGCCAAGATCAATACTTTGGGTTGGCTACAAAAAGAAATATATACATGTCAAGGGATATTCATTGATTCCTGACAGATATCAGTGTTACAACGTAACTATCCCTAATTAAAAAAAAAAAAAAAAAAAAGGTTTGGAAAAAGCAAAGTGCTACTTGTATTTATTGCCCTATAACTTTCAAATAAAGCAAAGAACATGTAAACATTGGGTATTTCTAAACTCAGGACAAAATTTAGAAACTATTTATTTTGGTTGTTTTTGGTTGTTGTAGATGTGTAACAGATTTTGGGGGTCAAAGTTAGAAAAAGTGTGTTTTTTTTCCCCATTTTTTCATCATATTTTATAATTTGTTTTATAGTAAATTATAAGATATGATAAAAATAATGATATCTTTAGAAAGTTCATTTAATGGCGAGAAAAACAGTATATTATATGTGTGGGTACAGTAAATGAGTAAGAGGAAAATTACAGTTAAATACAAACACCACAGAAATGTAAAAATATCCCTGGTCCCAAACGGACAGAAAATGGAAGTTCTGTGGTCCTTAAGGGTTTAAGATTATTCACCTACTTCCAAATGCTCTTTCTTTTGGGGTGTAGATCTTGTACTCTATTTTATTAGAAATTGGCCTTCTAATAACCTGCTCACTTTAAAACAACTGTTGACTTTCAGCCAGATTACGAGTTTTGCGTTATGAGCGGCTCGGTAATAACTTGCAAGTTATTTCCACCGCTCACCTTTAATAGCGCTGCTCTTACAGGTTTGCAAAAACCCGGCGTTAGCAGGCAATATGGCAGCGTTGAGCTCCATACTGCACACAAATACCAGGGCTGTTTTGAGCGGGTTTTACGTGCTTGTGCACAATTTCCCCATAGACATCAATGGGGAGAGTCGGCTAATAAAATAAATCAAATTAAGAATTATTATCATTACCTAACTAATTCTAATTTAAAAATAAATACTTACCTATAAAATAAACCCTAAGCTAGCTACAATATAACTAACAGTTACATTGTAGCTATCTTAAGTTTTATTTTTATTTTACAGCTAAGTTTGTATTTATTTAACTAGATAGACTAGTTAGTAAATAGTTATGAACTATTTACTAGCTACCTAGTTAAAATAAATACAAATTTACCTGTAAAATAAAACCTAACCTGTCTTACACTAACACCTTGTTAGTGTAAGCCAATAGGATTTTTTCACCTTAGAATTCTATCAGCCAATCGGAATTCAAGGGACGTCATCTTGGATGACGTCATTTAAAGGAACCTTCGGTGTACGGCTGGGACCGTATTAAGAGGATGCTCCACGCCGGATGTCTTGAAGATGGAGCCGCTCCGCATCCGAACGATGAAGATAGAAGATGCCATCTGGATGAAGACTTCTGCCCGCCTGGAGGACGACTTCTGCCCGCTTGGATGAAGACTTCTCTCGGCTTGAAGAGGATGGATGTCCGGTCTTCAAAAACTGTAAGCGGATCTTCAGGGGTTAGTGTTAGGTTTTTTTAAGGGTTTATTGGGTGGGTTTTATTTTTAGAATAGGGGTTTGGGCAAATAAAAAGAGCTAAATGCCCTTTTAAGGGCAATGTCCATCCAAATGCCCTTTTCAGGGCAATGGGGAGCTTAGGTTTTCTAGATAGGATTTTATTTGGGGGGTTTGGTTGTGTGGGTGGTGGGTTTTACTGTTGGGGGGTTGTTTTATTTATTTTTACAGGTAAAAGAGCTGATTTCTTTGGGGCAATGCCCTGCAAAAGGCCCTTTTAAGGGCTATTGGCAGTTTAGTTTAGGCTAGGTTTTTTTTTAACATTTTTTTCGGGGGGGGGGGGGGGGTTATTTTGATAGGGCTATTAGATTAGGTGTAATTAAATATTTGATAATTTCCTTTTTATTTTGTGTAATTTAGTGTTTTTTTTTTGTAATTTAGTTAATTGTATTTAATTCATGTAATTTATTTAATTGTAGTGTAATATTAGGTGTTAGTGTAAGACAGATTAGGTTTTATCTTACAGGTACATTTGTATTTATTTTAACTAGGTAGTTAGTAAATAGTTAATAACTATTTACTAACTAGTCTACCTAGTTAAAATAAATACAAACTTAGCTGTGAAATAGAAATAAAACCTAAGATAGCTACAATTTAACTATTAGTTATATTGTAGATAGCTTAGGGTTTATTTTACAGGTAAGTATTTAGTTTTAAATGGGAATTAGATAGGTAATGATAGTAAGTTTTATTTAGATTTATTTTAATTATATTAAAGTTAGGGTTAGACTTAGGGTTAGGTTTAGGGGTTAATATATTTATTTAGTGTTAGTGATGTGGGAAGCCAGAGGTTTAGGGGTTAATAACTTTAGTATAGTGGCAGCGGCGACGTTGGGGGTGGCAGATTAGGGGTTAATAAGTGTAGGTAGGTGGCGGCGACATTGGGGCGGCAGATTAGGGGTTAATAAGTGTAATGTAGGTGGTGGCGATGTCGGGGACAGAAGATTAGGGGTGTTTGGAATCGGGGTTTATGTTAGGGTGTTAGGTGTAAACATAACTTTTCTTTCCGCATAGGAATCTATGGGGCTGCGTTACGGAGCTTTACGCTCCATTATTGCAGGTGTTAGGCTGTTTTTTTAGCCGGTTCTCCCCATTGATGTCTATGGGGAAATCGTGTACGAGCACATTTAACCAGCTCAAAGCAGCGCTGGTATTTGTGTGTGGTATGGAGCTCAACGCTGCCATATTGCCCGCTAACGCCGGGTTTTTGCAAACCTGTAATTAGCAGCGCTATTAAAGGTGAGCAGTGGAAATAACTTGCAAGTTATTACTGAGCCGCTCATAATGCAAAACTTGTAATCTGGCCGTCTGTATTGTTACATACATATGACCTTTCACAGAATAAACAAAAAGAAAAGACAATCCAGTCATTTACTTATCAGAACACAGAAGTATTAACTTAAATTTTTTCAGAAGTACCGCTGACCATATCTATACATGAAACCTCGTTTTCCCCCTCCCCCCTAAAGAGCCACCTCTCATTACCCAGAAGGTCACACTTGGACCTGTTTAAACTTCTGACATCATAGAGAGGTTGACTAATAATTGATTGAACATTAATCACTTTTAGCATAAACAATGTATATCACTATTTAACATATGCAATGTTTAACACAAATTATGGAGAATTATTTAATAATCTGTATAAAGAAGCCTACTCTTTAAGCTACTTAAAGGGACATTCCAGCCAAAAATTTACTTTACATGGATTCATTGTAGTCTTGAATAGAATCATTTTTGTAATATACATGCATTAGCAAAAATGCTTCTAATAAAAGCTATAGCTGTTTCAAATGTGTATTTTAGTATGCACCGTGCACCAGCATTTTAAACACAGCACTTGCTCAGAGAGCCTAAGGTGCTTTTAACATCTGGTAATGACTCAATTTGTTAAGTGCTGACAAGATACAAGCCCCACTGATGATCTAAACAACTGCAGTATTTAAATTGCCAGTGCTGTGAGAATATCTATTTATACTTCACGTGCACATGCAGAGAAAAATGTTAACACTAAAACAGTGATAACTTTTACTAGAAGCATTTTTGCTAATACATCTATATTGCAAATTTGTTTCTAGTCAAATATGTAATTCATATATGTGCATTTAAATTTTGACTGGAATGTTCCTTTAAGAAAGGAGGGGGGCTAGGGGGGTGGAAGAGCGGAAGAGAAAAGAAGGAGAAAAAAAAGAAAAGAAATTGTATATATAGGTTACCAGATCGCAAATAGGACTATTTCACTATTTATGAAAGGATATATGAGATATTCTATTTCGTTTATAGTAAAACTTTTAACAAATGGGGACCACTTTTTTAAAAAAGTGTAAATGTCTCTATCATTATTCATATCTACATTGTATTGTTCTAATATTTATTGTTTTTTCAAAAAGTTTTTAATTTCAAGAATATTAGGGACATTTGCCAGTTTCCATTTCTTAAATATCTAACTGCCAGGATAATCATGTTAATCAATATTTTATGTGAAGATTTTTGTGTCTCCTCCCATAAAAATATTATTTGTATAACATTGATATCTTGCAGAGGGAGGTTAAGGGTATTAAAATGCACAATAGATGATCTTATACCACATTTGACAAATCCTAGGGCATTCCCAAATCATATGTACTAAGTTGGCCCTTGGATATGAGCATTTTGGACAAGCACTAAAAAGAGCATTTCCCCATCTAGCTCCTCTTTCTTGGGTATAATATGTCCTATGTAATAATTTTACATGAGATTCTATCCATATTGTGGATAGTGTCGTCTGGGAGACCAAGTCAAAAGACTTTCGAACAAGGTCAATATTTATATTTTCTAGAGATGTTAAATTACTCCATTGTTGTAATGCTCGTGGGATACTCCTCTATCAGACCGAACTCGGCCAGTAGTCTTCTTATCCCGGCGTCGAGCCGGAATGATAGGGAATATCCCAGAGCAGAGAAAGATAAGGAGATGAGGAGAGCGGCACTCACCACAGGCAGGGTAGTCCCCAGTGACAACAGTGGAGTAATCCAGAGATAAAACACTTGAATAGTCAGGCAGGCAGGGATTGGCAACAGAAAAGCATTCCAAGGGCACACCACTAGAAGGGTCAGGCAGGCAGGGATTGGCAATAGTAAACAATCCGGCAGTTTAAGGGTTAAGGCGGGTAGAGTAGTAAGGCAGGCAGATTCAGCAACAGTAAGAGGCACAAGGAAGAATGATCTGTCGCACCCAGGAGCACACAAGGCAACACCTATACTTGGGCAGTGACAGATCATTCCTCCCAGGTTTAAATAGGCGCAGATTCGCGCCTCAGAAATCCGCCTGGCATCTGGAGCATGCGGTGATGACATCAGCACCGCACGCCTCCAGAGCCGACACCGCCCCAACGAGCAGAGAAGGAGACGCCGCGCCCCTAGCAACGGCTAGAGTGGCGCTGCGTGACATTTGTTGGGTTATTTCTCTCAAGTTTAACTCATCTATTTGGGCAACAAGAATTTGATACCCTGTGGACATAGATAAGATTCCATTTTTCGCCAATGTAAGCACCAGTCTTCAACTTCACCCCATTGCAATCCCCAGCCGCAGTCCACAACCAATCTATAGATATAATGTCTGACTTGTAGGTATGCAAAAAAATCTTTACTTGGAACATTAAATTCATGGCTTAGAGCTTCAAATGTTTTAACTTCCTGCATCTCTGTTTCTAATAATTGAAATATTCTACTTAACCCTGACTCCTTCCATCTCTGGAATATTGGGGACTGTGTGCCTTGTTGGAATTCTGGGTTTCCAACAATAGTTTGGTATTTAGATACATCAGTTTTAATTGATAGTATTGTAAGAATTTTACGCCAAGCTATAATCAGCGTGCATATAGATTTAAGTTGTTTTATATCTTTAGGTATCTTACTACGTTGACAATGTATCAAAGATACTGGTAGATATGGATGTCATATTGTGCTCAAGATCATTATTGGTAAAATAGTCTGATTTGACAATCCAGTCCACCACTATTCGAGATAGAGATACTAAATTATATATTTGAATATCATGAAGTGCTAAGCCTTCCGCTTTTTATGGGAAGAGAAAATTTCTTAAATTAAATTCTCGGCTTCTTGCCTTGCCATATAAACCTTCGTAGTGCAGTATTTAAAGTTCTCAGATCCTTTCCCTTTACAAGAACTGGGGTATTCTGCATAACATATAAAATTTTTGGTAAAAGAACCATTTTGAAAAGAGCTATCCGCCCGGATATAGAGAGTGGATAGTTCTGCCAGTTTTTCATGTATTCTATAACTCTGTCCAGAACAGGATATTCAAGCTGTACCAATTCTCTAGATGGATTGATATAAAAATACCTAAATATTTAAGAGCCTTAGTTACTATCTTGAAAAGGTATTACCACACCTGATTCCCTATTAGTCCTAAACCATAGGATCTCGGATTTTGAAGTATTTACTTTATAGCCTGAGAAGGATCCGAACAATTCAATAATTGATATTACTTTTGGTATATTAGTTCTTGTGTTGGACATACTGTATATAGCAGAACATTGTCTGCATACAAATTAATCTTTAACTCTTAATGTCTAATTCTAATACCTACCTAATGTTGCTGAATCATAATAGCTATAATAGGTTGATTTTTTCGATAGTATTGCATTAAGATAGTTTTGTCATGAAAGTTAAGAAGCTTGGCAATCACCGGTCTAGGTCTGTGGTCCTTATTTTTATCAGTTAAATATGTTCCCATTCTATGTGCGTGTTCTACTATGATGGGTGGATATGTAGGGGGGATACCCAAAAGTTTAACCAATGTATTAGATATAAATTCAATAAAATTGTCATATATTTTATTCTCCAGTAGACCAATTATCCGAATATTGTTTTTTTCTTGACCGATTTTCCAAGATGGCATCCCTTGTATTCCTATTGGCTGAAAGATTTCAATAAGCCAATAGGATTAGAGCTGCTAAAATCCTATTGGCTGTTCCAATCAGCCAATAGGATTGAGCTCTCATCCTATTGGCTGTTCCAATCAGGAACAGCCAATAGGATTTTAGCAGCTCTAATCCTATTGGCTGATTGAAATCTTTCAGCCAATAGGAATGCAAGGGACGCCATTTTGGAGGACGTCACTTGCATTGAAGTTCCAGTTTACGGCAGTGACCATATGAAGAGGATGCTCTGCACTGGATGTCTTCAGGATGGACCCGCTCCGCGCCGGATGGATGAAGATAGAAGATGTCTGAGGATGATGATGTCTGAGGATGATGACTTCTCCGGCTGGATGAAGATGGAAGAGGCCGCCCGGATGAAGATTTCTTGCCACCTGGATGATGACTTCTGGATGGATCCTTCAAGCAAGACTTCAAAAACTGTAAGTGGATCGTCGGGGGTTAGTGTTAGGTTTTTTTAAGGGTTTTTTGCGTGTTTTTTTTTTTTAGATTAGGGCAATGCCCATACAAATGACCTTTTCAGGGCAATGGGGAGCTTAAATTATTTCATATTTTTTATTTGGGGGGGTTGGTTGGGTGGGTGGTGGCTTTAACTGTTGGGGGGTGTTTGTATTTTTTTTTTTTACAGGTAAAAGAGCTGATATCTTTGGGACAATGCCCCACAAAATGCCCAAAATGCCCCCATTGGTAGTTTATTGTAGGCTAGGGTTTTTTATTTTGGGGGGCTTTTTATTTTGATAGGGCTATTAGATTAGCTGTAAATCTTTTTTATTTTTGATAATGGTTTTTTTTATTTTTCATAATTTAGTGCTTGTTTTTGTAACTTAGTTTTTCTTTTCTTTTGGTAATGTAGTACTTTTAATAAGGTTTAATAGTATATTTAAATAATTTGAGTAGGGTTAGGTTTTTTTAATATGTAGCTTAGTTTAATTTAATTGGTAGTTTAATTTAATTGTATAATAGGGTAGGTTAATTAATATTTTAAAATAGTTTATTTTAAAGGGACAGTAAACACCAGAATTGTTGTTGTTTAAAAAGGTAGATAATCCCTTTATTACACATTCCTCAATTTTGCATAACCAACACAGTTATAATAATACACTTTTTACCTCTGTGATTGCCTTGTATCTATGTCTCTGCAAACTGCCCTCTTATTTCAGTTCTTTTGACAGACTTGCATTTTTAGCCAATCATTGCTGACTCCTAGGAGCTTCACGTGCCTGAGCTCAATGTTATCTATATGAAACACATGAACTAACGCCCTCTAGTGGTGAAAAACTGTCAAAATGCTTTCAGATTAGACGCAGTCTTCAAGGTCTTAGAAATTAGCACATGAACCTCCTAGATTTAGCTTTCAACTAAGAATACCAAAAGAACAAAGCAAAATTGGTAATAAAAGCAAATTGGAAAGTTGTTTAAAATTACATGCCCTATTTAAATCATGAAAGATTTTTTTTACTTTACTATCCCTTTAATTCTACAGGTAAGTTTAAATTTATTTGAAGATAGGGATGTTGTAATTTTAATTTAAAGTTAGTTGGTTGTTAGGTTTAGGGGTTAATAGCTTAATTTAGTTTATGGCGATGTGGGGGTGGGGGGCTGACGGTTTAGGGGTTAATAGGTTTAGTTAGTGGTGTTGATGTGGGAGCCCAGAGGTTTAGAAGTTAATACGTTTATTTAGTGGTGGCAGTGTATAGGGGTCAATAACTTTATGTTGTGGCAGGGTCGGGGAGCGGCGGAATAGGGGTTAATACATTTTATTTAGGTTGCGGCGATGTCGGGGGTGGCAGATTAGGGGTGTTTAGACTCAGGGTTTATGTTAGGGTGTTAGGTGTAAACGTCACTTGTTTTCTACCATTTAAATCAATGGGATATCTGGCAGCATCGAACATAAGCGTTCAGACTCCCATTGATTTCTATGGCATCCGTGGCCTCCAGGGTGGCGGATTGAAAACCAGGTACGCTGGCCCGGAATAGCTGCGAGCGTACCTGTTAACTATTTGGTAAATGGGAAATAGTGTCAAATAGAGCCGAATGTGTTTTCGGAACATCTGTAATGACGTAAGAATCGATCTGCGTCGGATTGAGACCGGTGGATCATATGTTATATCACAAATTTCAACATTTGCCGGTCTGTAGGCTTTGATAACTAGGTCGGATCAAGTTCGCAACAATTACGCTGCGGAATTCTGGCGTATTTGCGGTTGAGGCTTTGATAAATATTCCCTCTTGAGATAGTTATATAAAATGACTAATCATATATATAAGAAAAGTCTGTAATATACTTTCATTATTTATTTTTTCCCTTTTCCTGTAATTCCATTCTGAAATTGTGAGCATTTTAGTTCCTATTAGATATGGAAGTGCAGAACGTTGTTATATTCCACAGAGTCATTGGCTACACACTCTAGTGACCTATTTATAACTGTCCCTAATTGGCCACAGCAGAGAAGGTAACTTAAGTTACAAAATGGCAGCTCCCATTGTTTTATTGACATTAAAACTTTACACTTATTGTGCCACTATTTAAACAGCTAATGAAACTTTAAAAAATACATCTACAAGTTATTCTTAGACTAATCTTTTCTATCTAGCATTTATTTAGTTTTTAATGTCCCTTTAAATGTGTCATTTTTACTCCACACCTTCCATAAAAATATTACCTGTCCAAACCTATTAAAAAGATATTAATAAACTGTACTTATTTAAGCCACATTTTAAAAGGAGCCAGCATGTGCTAGATAACTATCAATTCATCTCCTCTCATATAGGCATCTTTGGAATGAAAGATATCCACAGCAAAAGCAGCAATTTCCAACAATAGAAATCAAAATAACAATGCCCAGTAATGTTATTTGGATACCTATCAGAAAATGGGTTTACAATAGTAAAAATACTATGAATGTAGCCCTAGAAATGGATTCAGATTAGAAGAGTAAATTTTGTTCAGCAGTACAAGGACTGTGCCATTTGTTATATTCAATATAAAACTTCTCGCGCATTGAAGGAAATTAGATTTTGAAGATTATATAATTTTATAGCTAACAATGAGAAACCATTTTAGTTTGTGATTCATGCGTAACTTTTTTTTTCCCAACATAAACTGAATTCCACATGCCCTCAAATAATGTAATACACAAATGATTGCCTCTTGGTATTAAATAAGATTCCCACGGTATACTGGGAAAACACTATTTACATCACATTTTGTAAAGTCTGACGGCTAGATTTGGAGTTTGGCGGTAAAAGGGCTGTTAACGCTCCGCAGGTTTTTTTCTGGCCGCACCATAAATTTAACTCTGGTATCGAGAGTTCAAACAAATGCTGCGTTAGGCTCCAAAAAAGGAGCGTAGAGCATTTTTAACGCAAATACAACTCTCGATACCAGAGTTGCTTACGGACGCGGCCGGCCTCAAAAACGTGCTCGTGCACGATTCTCCCATAGGAAACAATGGGGCTGTTTGAGCTGAAAAAAAACCTAACACCTGCAAAAAAGCAGCGTTCAGCTCCTAACGCAGCCCCATTGTTTCCTATGGGGAAACACTTCCTACGTCTGCACCTAACACTCTAACATGTACCCCGAGTCTAAACACCCCTAGCCTTACACTTATTAACCCCTAATCTGCCGCCCCCGCTATCGCTGACCCCTGCATTACACTTTTAACCCCTAATCTGCCGCTCCGTAAACCGCCGCCACCTACGTTATCCCTATGTACCCCTAATCTGCTGCCCTAACATCGCCGACCCCTATGTTATATTTATTAACCCCTAATCTGCCCCCCACAACGTCGCCGACACCTGTCTACACTTATTAACCCCTAATCTGCCGAGCGGACCTGAGCGCTACTATAATAAAGTTATTAACCCCTAATCCGCCTCACTAACCCTATCATAAATAGTATTAACCCCTAATCTGCCCTCCCTAACATCGCCGACAGCTACCTTCAATTATTAACCCCTAATCTGCCGACCGGAGCTCACCGCTACTATAATAAATGTATTAACCCCTAAAGCTAAGTCTAACCCTAACACTAACACCCCCCTAAGTTAAATATAATTTTTATCTAACGAAATAAATTAACTCTTATTAAATAAATGATTCCTATTTAAAGCTAAATACTTACCTGTAAAATAAATCCTAATATAGCTACAATATAAATTATAATTATATTATAGCTATTTTAGGATTAATATTTATTTTACAGGCAACTTTGTATTTATTTTAACCAGGTACAATAGCTATTAAATAGTTAAGAACTATTTAATAGTTACCTAGTTAAAATAATTACAAATTTACCTGTAAAATAAATCCTAACCTAAGATATAATTAAACCTAACACTACCCTATCAATAAAATAATTAAATAAACTACCTACAATTACCTACAATTAACCTAACACTACACTATCAATAAATTAATTAAACACAATTGCTACAAATAAATACAATTAAATAAACTATCTAAAGTACAAAAAATAAAAAAGAACTAAGTTACAGAAAATAAAAAAATATTTACAAACATAAGAAAAATATTACAACAATTTTAAACTAATTACACCTACTCTAAGCCCCCTAATAAAATAACAAAGACCCCCAAAATAAAAAATTCCCTACCCTATTCTAAATTTAAAAAGTTACAAGCTCTTTTACCTTACCAGCCCTGAACAGGGCCCTTTGCGGGGCATGCCCCAAGAAGTTCAGCTCTTTTGCCTGTAAAAGAAAACATACAATACCCCCCCCCCCAACATTACAACCCACCACCCACATACCCCTAATCTAACCCAAACCCCCCTTAAATAAACCTAACACTAAGCCCCTGATGATCTTCCTACCTTGTCTTCACCATGCCAGGTTCACCGATCCGTCCTGGCTCCAAGATCTTCATCCAACCCAAGCGGGGGCTAGACATCCACTGAAGAAGTCCAGAAGAGGGTCCAAAGTCTTCCTCCTATCCGGCAAGAAGAGGACATCCGGACCGGCAAACATCTTCTCCAAGCGGCATCTTCTATGTTCTTCCATCCGATGACGACCGGCTCCATCTTGAAGACCTCCAGCGCGGATCCATCCTCTTCTTCCGACGACTAGACGACGAATGACGGTTCCTTTAAGGGACGTCATCCAAGATGGCGTCCCTCGAATTCCGATTGGCTGATAGGATTCTATCAGCCAATCGGAATTAAGGTAGGAATTTTCTGATTGGCTGATGGAATCAGCCAATCAGAATCAAGTTCAATCCGATTGGCTGATTGGATCAGCCAATCAGATTGAGCTCGCATTCTATTGGCTGATCGGAACAGCCAATAGAATGCGAGCTCAATCTGATTGGCTGATTGGATCAGCCAATCGGATTGAACTTGATTCTGATTGGCTGATTCCATCAGCCAATCAGAAAATTCCTACCTTAATTCCGATTGGCTGATAGAATCCTATCAGCCAATCGGAATTCGAGGGACGCCATCTTGGATGACGTCCCTTAAAGGAACCGTCATTCGTCGTCTAGTCGTCGGAAGAAGAGGATGGATCCGCGCTGGAGGTCTTCAAGATGGAGCCGGTCGTCATCGGATGGAAGAACATAGAAGATGCCGCTTGGAGAAGATGTTTGCCGGTCCGGATGTCCTCTTCTTGCCGGATAGGAGGAAGACTTTGGACCCTCTTCTGGACTTCTTCAGTGGATGTCTAGCCCCCGCTTGGGTTGGATGAAGATCTTGGAGCCAGGACGGATCGGTGAACCTGGCATGGTGAAGACAAGGTAGGAAGATCATCAGGGGCTTAGTGTTAGGTTTATTTAAGGGGGGTTTGGGTTAGATTAGGGGTATGTGGGTGGTGGGTTGTAATGTTGGGGGGGGGGGGGTATTGTATGTTTTCTTTTACAGGCAAAAGAGCTGAACTTCTTGGGGCATGCCCCGCAAAGGGCCCTGTTCAGGGCTGGTAAGGTAAAAGAGCTTGTAACTTTTTAAATTTAGAATAGGGTAGTGAATTTTTTATTTTGGGGGTCTTTGTTATTTTATTAGGGGGCTTAGAGTAGGTGTAATTAGTTTAAAATTGTTGTAATATTTTTCTTATGTTTGTAAATATTTTTTTATTTTCTGTAACTTAGTTCTTTTTTATTTTTTGTACTTTAGATAGTTTATTTAATTGTATTTATTTGTAGCAATTGTGTTTAATTAATTTATTGATAGTGTAGTGTTAGGTTAATTGTAGGTAATTGTAGGTAGTTTATTTAATTATTTTATTGATAGGGTAGTGTTAGGTTTAATTATATCTTAGGTTAGGATTTATTTTACAGGTAAATTTGTAATTATTTTAACTAGGTAACTATTAAATAGTTCTTAACTATTTAATAGCTATTGTACCTGGTTAAAATAAATACAAAGTTACCTGTAAAATAAATATTAATCCTAAAATAGCTATAATATAAATGTAATTTATATTGTAGCTATATTAGGATTTATTTTACAGGTAAGTATTTAGCTTTAAATAGGAATCATTTATTTAATAAGAGTTAATTTATTTCGTTAGATAAAAATTATATTTAACTTAGGGGGGTGTTAGTGTTAGGGTTAGACTTAGCTTTAGGGATTAATACATTTATTATAGTAGCGGTGAGCTCCGGTCGGCAGATTAGGGGTTAATAATTGAAGGTAGGTGTCGGCGATGTTAGGGAGGACAGATTAGGGGTTAATACTATTTATGATAGGGTTAGTGAGGCGGATTAGGGGTTAATAACTTTATTATAGTAGCGCTCAGGTCCGCTCGGCAGATTAGGGGTTAATAAGTGTAGGTAGGTGTCGGCGACGTTGTGGGGGGCAGATTAGGGGTTAATAAATATAACATAGGGGTCGGCGATGTTAGGGGCAGAAGATTAGGGGTACATAGGGATAACGTAGGTGGCGGCGATTTGCGGTCGGAAGATTAGGGGTTAATTATTTTAAGTAGCTTGCGGCGACGTTGTGTGGGGCAAGTTAGGGGTTAATAAATATAATATAGGGGTCGGCGGGGTTAGGGGCAGCAGATTAGGGGTACATAAGTATAACGTAGGTGGCGGTAGGCAGATTAGGGGTTAAAAATTTTAATCGAGTGGCGGCGATGTGGGGGGACCTCGGTTTAGGGGTACATAGGTAGTTTATGGGTGTTAGTGTAGTTTAGGGTACAGTAGTTAAGAGCTTTAGAAACCGGCGTTAGCCAGAAAGCTCTTAACTCCTGCTTTTTTCAGGCGGCTGGAATCTTGTCGTTAGAGCTCTAACGCTCACTGCAGAAACGACTCTAAATACCAGCGTTAGAAAGATCCCATTGAAAAGATAGGCTACGCAAATGGCGTAGGGGGATCTGCGGTAAGGAAAAGTCGCGGCTGTAAAGTGAGCGTTAGACCCTTTAATCACTGACTCCAAATACCAGCGGGCGGCCAAAACCAGCGTTAGGAGCCTCTAACGCTGGTTTTGACGGCTACCGCCGAACTCTAACGGCTAGATTTGGAGTTTGGCGGTAAAAGGGCTGTTAACGCTCCGCGTGTTTTTTTCTGGCCGCACCATAAATTTAACTCTGGTATCGAGAGTTCAAACAAATGCTGCGTTAGGCTCCAAAAAAGGAGCGTAGAGCATTTTTACCGCAAATACAACTCTCGATACCAGAGTTGCTTACGGACGCGGCCGGCCTCAAAAACGTGCTCGTGCACGATTCTCCCATAGGAAACAATGGGGCTGTTTGAGCTGAAAAAAAACCTAACACCTGCAAAAAAGCAGCGTTCAGCTCCTAACGCAGCCCCATTGTTTCCTATGGGGAAACACTTCCTACGTCTGCACCTAACACTCTAACATGTACCCCGAGTCTAAACACCCCTAGCCTTACACTTATTAACCCCTAATCTGCCGCCCCCGCTATCGCTGACCCCTGCATTACACTTTTAACCCCTAATCTGCCGCTCCGTAAAAACCGCCGCCACCTACGTTATCCCTATGTACCCCTAATCTGCTGCCCTAACATCGCCGACCCCTATGTTATATTTATTAACCCCTAATCTGCCCCCCACAACGTCGCCGACACCTACCTACACTTATTAACCGCTAATCTGCCGAGCGGACCTGAGCGCTACTATAATAAAGTTATTAACCCCTAACCCGCCTCACTAACCCTATCATAAATAGTATTAACCCCTAATCTGCCCTCCCTAACATCGCCGACACCTACCTTCAATTATTAACCCCTAATCTGCCGACCGGAGCTCACCGCTATTCTAATAAATGTATTAACCCCTAAAGCTAAGTCTAACCCTAACACTAACACCCCCCTAAGTTAAATATAATTTTTATCTAACGAAATAAATTAACTCTTATTAAATAAATGATTCCTATTTAAAGCTAAATACTTACCTGTAAAATAAACCCTAATATAGCTACAATATAAATTACATTTAAATTATAGCTATTTTAGGATTAATATTTATTTTACAGGTAACTTTGTATTTATTTTAACCAGGTACAATAGCTATTAAATAGTTAAGAACTATTTAATAGTTACCTAGTTAAAATAATTACAAATTTACCTGTAAAATAAATCCTAACCTAAGTTATAATTAAACCTAACACTACCCTATCAATAAAATAATTAAATAAACTACCTACAATTACCTACAATTAACCTAACACTACACTATCAATAAATTAATTAAACACAATTGCTACAAATAAATAAAATTAAATAAACTATCTAAAGTACAAAAAATAAAAAAGAACTAAGTTACAGAAAATAAAAAAATATTTACAAACATAAGAAAAATATTACAACAATTTTAAACTAATTACACCTACTCTAAGCCCCCTAATAAAATAACAAAGACCCCCAAAATAAAAAATTCCCTACCCTATTCTAAAATACAAAAATTACAAGCTCTTTTACCTTACCAGCCCTGAACAGGGCCCTTTGCGGGGCATGCCCCAAGAATTTCAGCTCTTTTGCCTGTAAAAAAAAACATACAATACCCCCCCCCCAACATTACAACCCACCACCCACATACCCCTAATCTAACCCAAACCCCCCTTAAATAAACCTAACACTACCCCCCTGATGATCTTCCTACCTTGTCTTCACCATGCCAGGTTCACCGATCCGTCCTGGCTCCAAGATCTTCATCCAACCCAAGCGGGGGCTAGACATCCACTGAAGAAGTCCAGAAGAGGGTCCAAAGTCTTCCTCCTATCCGGCAAGAAGAGGACATCCGGACCGGCAAACATCTTCTCCAAGCGGCATCTTCTATGTTCTTCCATCCGATGACGACCGGCTCCATCTTGAAGACCTCCAGCGCGGATCCATCCTCTTCTTCCGACGACTAGACGACGAATGACGGTTCCTTTAAGGGACGTCATCCAAGATGGCGTCCCCCGAATTCCGATTGGCTGATAGGATTCTATCAGCCAATCGGAATTAAGGTAGGAATTTTCTGATTGGCTGATGGAATCAGCCAATCAGAATCAAGTTCAATCCGATTGGCTGATCCAATCAGCCAATCAGATTGAGCTCGCATTGTATTGGCTGATCGGAACAGCCAATAGAATGCGAGATCCAATCAGCCAATCAGATTGAGCTCGCATTGTATTGGCTGATCGGAACAGCCAATAGAATGCGAGCTCAATCTGATTGGCTGATTGGATCAGCCAATCGGATTGAACTTGATTCTGATTGGCTGATTCCATCAGCCAATCAGAAAATTCCTACCTTAATTCCGATTGGCTGATAGAATCCTATCAGCCAATCGGAATTCGAGGGACGCCATCTTGGATGACGTCCCTTAAAGGAACCGTCATTCGTCGTCTAGTCGTCGGAAGAAGAGGATGGATCCGCGCTGGAGGTCTTCAAGATGGAGCCGGTCGTCATCGGATGGAAGAACATAGAAGATGCCGCTTGGAGAAGATGTTTGCCGGTCCGGATGTCCTCTTCTTGCCGGATAGGAGGAAGACTTTGGACCCTCTTCTGGACTTCTTCAGTGGATGTCTAGCCCCCGCTTGGGTTGGATGAAGATCTTGGAGCCAGGACGGATCGGTGAACCTGGCATGGTGAAGACAAGGTAGGAAGATCATCAGGGGGGTAGTGTTAGGTTTATTTAAGGGGGGTTTGGGTTAGATTAGGGGTATGTGGGTGGTGGGTTGTAATGTTGGGGGGGGGTATTGTATGTTTTTTTTTACAGGCAAAAGAGCTGAAATTCTTGGGGCATGCCCCGCAAAGGGCCCTGTTCAGGGCTGGTAAGGTAAAAGAGCTTGTAATTTTTGTATTTTAGAATAGGGTAGGGAATTTTTTATTTTGGGGGTCTTTGTTATTTTATTAGGGGGCTTAGAGTAGGTGTAATTAGTTTAAAATTGTTGTAATATTTTTCTTATGTTTGTAAATATTTTTTTATTTTCTGTAACTTAGTTCTTTTTTATTTTTTGTACTTTAGATAGTTTATTTAATTTTATTTATTTGTAGCAATTGTGTTTAATTAATTTATTGATAGTGTAGTGTTAGGTTAATTGTAGGTAATTGTAGGTAGTTTATTTAATTATTTTATTGATAGGGTAGTGTTAGGTTTAATTATAACTTAGGTTAGGATTTATTTTACAGGTAAATTTGTAATTATTTTAACTAGGTAACTATTAAATAGTTCTTAACTATTTAATAGCTATTGTACCTGGTTAAAATAAATACAAAGTTACCTGTAAAATAAATATTAATCCTAAAATAGCTATAATATAATTATAATTTATATTGTAGCTATATTAGGATTTATTTTACAGGTAAGTATTTAGCTTTAAATAGGAATCATTTATTTAATAAGAGTTAATTAATTTCGTTAGATAAATATTATATTTAACTTAGGGGGGTGTTAGTGTTAGGGTTAGACTTAGCTTTAGGGGTTAATCCATTTATTAGAATAGCGGTGAGCTCCGATCGGCAGATTAGGGGTTAATAAGTGTAGGTAGGTGTCGGCGACGTTGTGGGGGGCAGATTAGGGGTTAATAAATATAACATAGGGGTCGGCGATGTTAGGGGCAGAAGATTAGGGGTACATAGGGATAACGTAGGTGGCGGCGATTTGCGGTCGGAAGATTAGGGGTTAATTATTTTAAGTAGCTTGCGGCGACGTTGTGTGGGGCAAGTTAGGGGTTAATAAATATAATATAGGGGTCGGCGGGGTTAGGGGCAGCAGATTAGGGGTACATAAGTATAACGTAGGTGGCGGTCGGCAGATTAGGGGTTAAAAATTTTAATCGAGTGGCGGCGATGTGGGGGGACCTCGGTTTAGAGGTACATAGGTAGTTTATGGGTGTTAGTGTAGTTTAGGGTACAGTAGTTAAGAGCTTTATGAACCGGCGTTAGCCAGAAAGCTCTTAACTCCTGCTTTTTTCAGGCGGCTGGAATCTTGTCGTTAGAGCTCTAACGCTCACTGCAGAAACGACTCTAAATACCAGCGTTAGAAAGATCCCATTGAAAAGATAGGCTACGCAAATGGCGTAGGGGGATCTGCGGTATGGAAAAGTCGCGGCTGTAAAGTGAGCGTTAGACCCTTTAATCACTGACTCCAAATACCAGCGGGCGCCCAAAACCAGCGTTAGGAGCCTCTAACGCTGGTTTTGACGGCTACCGCCGAACTCTAAATCTAGGCCTAAATCTAGGCCTGAATGTCCAAAACAGAATCTCTCCCATCTCAGATACTGAAAGCACTGTAGCATGTTTCATCACATATTTTTTTTTATTTATGCCAGACAAGTTAGTCATTGATTTTTTGCTTATGTGGGATAAGTAAAAATAGCAAACTATGAACAGAACTTATATATTCGGAGGCGATTAAATAAAGGTGTTGTGACCATAATGTGAAGTGTCACACCTGATCATAGGAT
This sequence comes from Bombina bombina, assembly GCF_027579735.1. Taxonomy (NCBI): domain Eukaryota; kingdom Metazoa; phylum Chordata; class Amphibia; order Anura; family Bombinatoridae; genus Bombina; species Bombina bombina. The sequence goes on from NC_069502.1 coordinate 589,265,102, forward strand.
TTGTGCTTTTCTTTCTTATGTAAAATTTCACAACTTTGGGAATTTAAAGGACAAGAGTCACAATAAAGACTAGGGGGTAGATTTACTAAGTAGCGGATGCTGCAATCTACCCCCGTAGTTTCTGGCTCGCCGGAAACTTAGGTTAAGAAGCAGCGGTTTTAGGTGGTTGACTGCAATCAGGATGATTAACTCCCCCTGCCAGCGGCCAATTGGCTGTGAATTTGCAGGGGGCGGCATTGCACAAGCATTTCATTAGAAATGCTTGTGCAATGTTAAATGCCAACAGCGTATGTTGTCGGCATTTAGAGATACTGGGCGGACATGATTTAATAACAAAATAAAATAAAAAACAACAACAATGTAATAAAAAATTATAGTAGAACAAGATAAATTATAAAATCAGTCCAATTAATCAAAAGTGTGATACCATATATCAGTTTTCTAATGGTGTATACCTGTTTGTTAATTAACCCTGGTGCAATAAATAGCTCATACTGAAAATACTCCCCTATTTTATAAAATCCCTACACTTCTAAGCCCACAATAAAGGTATTAGTCTGTTGAACCTAAAAGTTCATACTTACCATCCTCAATAGTTCATTCCTACTCTTAAAAATAGTGTAGACACTTCTGCCTCCTTCATCTTCCACTGCACTTCAGATGTGTATTGCTACGAATTAGAGGTTTGTGGGCCAAACAACAAATGTAAGATTATTTGCTCTGAATCCAATACAGGGGTTAATAATACAGTATATGCAACCCTTAGAAATATGCTTGCTGCCCAGCACATCAATAGAAAATATATCATATAATAATCAGCAGTACAGGTATAATTTAGATCTATACTTCTGTATAGCGTATCAGTAGATATAAAAAGCTCCGTTTTTGAGAGAAAACATTAACCCAACACATTGTATGATATCCACAAGGCCTTGCCATTATTATTTTTATTAAAACATGTCAAGGTTCTTCTTCGTCTAAAAGTTAATTTTCCAGTCTTAAAAAAAAAATTACTTCTCCCTTTTATTTTCAATGATTAGTTATAATCAGTAACTTTTAGTACTTGTGTATAGAGATAATTTTGGAAACAGTATTTTTTCCCCCTTAATAATAAGCACTGAAAAATATCAGTAATTATGTAATGACTGCTGAAATTACATTTAGGTAAATGAAGAGAAATCATTTTTTTTTCATATTGTGTCTCTCTAATTTATATGTAATTACCAGTTATAAAAGAACATTCCTGGTATGCATAATGACAACCTATTGTCCCTGTGTAAAAAGTCAAGGTGTTTCCATTCAGGGTTTGTTCTTTTCAGCTTATTTCTGGCTGGTTGGGAAGACAGAAGCAGCTGTTTTATGACATGGTTCACAATTTTTTCTCTACAGTTGAACATATTTATTTGAAAGCCAGCTGGCTGTAGTAGTATTATGTCAAACCCAGGCCATGAAAATTGGAATTCTGGGAATTTTACTAATAAAGGCAAAAGGGATCCTTGAACCATTTTTTTTTATAGTAAACCAATATTACCAAATAGCAATCACTATGAAAATTTAAACATACGTTTTAAACAATTTAATTGGTATCTTATGCGGTTATTCTGTATACAAAACATACAGCTAGATTACGAGTTGTGCGTTACGGCTCTTAATGCTGAAAATATGGTATTTTCAGTGTTAAAACAGCACTGCAGCCATTACAAGTCTTGTCCGTATAGGTGTACAGCAAGCCTTTTAGCCTGTAACACAACGTCAGCACCGCACTCGTAAAAATTATGTTTTTTAATGGGATTCCCATAGCGCTGGTATTACGAGTTTTGCGGTGAGGCTAAAAAGCGAGCGTTACACTCTAAACAACAAGATCTGTACCTCCATCTAAAGCCAGTAGTTATGCGTTTTACGCTACAAAGCTGTAACATAAAACTCATAACTAATGTGTTAAAAAGTACACTAACACCCATGAATGACCTATTAACCCCTAAACCGAGGCCCTCCCACTTCGCAAACACTATAATACATTTAATAACATCTAACCTGCTGCTCCCGACATCACCGCCACTAATAAAAATTATTAACCCTTATTCTGCTGCTCCCCGACATCGTCACTATACTAAAGTTATTAACCCCTAAACTGCTGCCCTCCTGCATCGCAAACACTATTTAAATATTATTAACCCCTAATCTGCCTTCCGCCCACATCGCCCCCACTTTTCTAAAGTTATTAAGCCCTACACCGCCGCCACTATAATAAACCTATTTACCCCTAAACCGAAAGCCCCCCACAATTAAATATAATAAATTAAAGTATTAACCCCTAAACTGAAAGCCCCCACATTGCAATAAACTAATTTAATCTAGTAACCCCTAAACCTAACGCCCCCTAACGTTATATTAAAATTACAATTTCCCTATCTTAAATTAAATTTACCTGTCAAATTAAAAAAAAACTAAGTTCAAACTAACAACTAAACTAATATATTTATTAAACTAAAATTAAACTAACTACTAATTAAATAAACTAAACTACACATTAAAAATTCCTAACACTACTCTACAAATTACAAAGTATCTAATTACAAAAAAAAAAGACTAAATTACAAAAAATAACTAACACTAAATTACGGAAAATAACGAATGAAATGATAAAAAATAAAAAAGAATTACACCTAATCTAATAGACCTATCAAAATAAAAAAAGCCCACCCAAAATAAAAAAAAACCTAGCCTACAATAAACTATCAATGGCCCTTAAAAAGAGCCTTTTGTAAGGCATTGCCCTAAGTTAAACAGCTCTTTTACCTGTAAAAAAAAATACAAAGACCCCCTAAATGTAAAAGCCACCACCCAACCATCCCCCAAAACAAAAAACCTATGCTACCCATTGCCCTGAAAAGGGCATTTGTATGGGCATTGCCCTTAAAAGGGCATTTAGCTCTGTTACATGCCCAACCCTAATCTAAACAAAAACCCACCCAAAAAACCTTTAAAAAAAAACCTTAAAAAAACTAACACTAACCCCTGAAGATCCACTTAGATTTCTTGAAGTCCCGCTTGAACAATCTTCATCCCGGCGGAGAAGTCCTCATCCAGGTAGCGAGAAGTCTTCATCCAAGTGGCCTCTTAAATGTTCATCCCGGCAGCAAAGTCCTCATCCATTATTTAGTTGCGGCAATGTTGGGGAGCAGCAGAATAGGGGTTTATAACTTTAGTATAGTGGCGGCGATATCAGGAGCGGCAGATTAGGGGTTTATACCTTTATTTAAGTGGCAGCGATGTCGGGAGCAGCAGATTAGGGATTAATAACATTATGTAGGTGTCGGCGATGTTGGGGGCAGCAGATTAGGGGTGTTTAGACATAGGGTTTATGTTAGGGTGTTTAAACGTTACTTCCCCCCCCCCATAGACATCAATGGGGCTGCGCTACATAATATAACAGGTCAGATGGACTTAAATTCATTTTCAGATCTCTTTCTATCCATTAGAATGCTCAATTATTATTTCTGAAAAACCACCCAAATTATAAACACTAAGGGCTCCATGTACTAAGCCGTCAATTCATCCGTCATTTTAGACGCGGATAAACTCGCCGTTACTCGCAGCGGGCGAAATGGTGTCCGCTGTCACTATGTACTAATAATCCCCCAATAAATAGACAAGTCTAGCCCGCCGCGAGCAGTGGCGGATTATTGATAAATTTGACGTCTCGCTCGCCGCGACTAAGCTGATGTACTTTTAACTTTCAGTTGAATTGTCTGGCCAATTATTAACACGTGACATGCAAGGTGTCACGAACATCATAGTAGTCGCGGGAATAGAATTTTGCTCCTATAAAAGTTCAACTTATCTAAACAACTTTATTATTGTTCTAAATTTTTTGAAGAGTGATAACAGAGCGTTATTTTTGTAATATTTATTTACAATTTGGATATGGCTTCATCTGGATCTGATAATATATAAATATTAATATAAAAATAATTATAAAGATTGACAACTATACAATACAAATTTAAAATATAGATTACTCTTTAATTACAGTCGACAAATTTGGCGCAATTTATTTATGTACATGGAAATGAGAGACAAATTAGACGCCAGTTATGCTGTACAATGCTGATATTACTGCCTTTTATATATGTCTAGACTGGCGTCTAGATTGACTTTCCTATTGTTTTGTACCTTGCCCGCCACCTAAAAGGTGGCGAGGCAAAAATAACGAGGTGGGAGCGGAAATTGTAGCGTGCGGACAAATAGATTTTTTAGTACATTCGTTTTTGGCGAGTTGGTGGTCAAATGTGTCTAATTACAGTGAAAAATGGAGAGGTAGCGAGGTTTGGCGGATAAGTACGCTCGCAATTTTAAAGTTTGAACATAGTTGACGACTTTGTACATATCAGTTTGCGAGTTTTGACGCGAGATTTGTTGCGGTTAGCTCGCTGACTGCTTAGTACATGGAGCCCTAAACATCAGTGCTGCTTGCTTCTGCTTGGTAAGCATGTCTTCTCAAACATAGTTCTAATATTCCAATAAAAAACTACTGTGGTTAATGCATATACTGCCTATATATACATACAAATCTAGCACATGCAACAACACATTACATTTAAAACTCACAAACATTCTTTTAGTGGAGGTCAATTTTCATGTGAAAGTACCCGGCTTTTAAAAAAAACTATTCAGAACGGGCACTTTCATTCATGAAAATTGACATTTCACCCGTTTTCTTAAAATATACTTAACCTTTTCTTCTTGAAGCCGCTCCAGTGCTTCACCAGCCGGTCCCAAGCCTCTTCATATGTCAGCAATGACGATTCCGGCATCCTCTAATCACGGCTTCCCCCCCGGGGGAATCATTTCCTGAGGCAACGCCGTGATTGGAGGAAGCCGGTTTCGTCATTGCTGGGTAAGTAAACCAGGAAGAAGCAGACGGGGCATCATTTCAGAACGGCGATCCGGCGTTTCAGAAGATAAAGGTATTTTTAAAATACGGTGCAATGTCAATTTTCATGAATGAAAGTGCCCCTGTTTTTTTTTAAAAACAGGGCACTTTCACATGAAAGTTGACATTGCACCAATGTATACAATGGAATGATTACAGAAATAAGGAGAGATTGGGAGACGCAAATGTGGGTATGAAAGGGAGGGGTGACAGAGAGAGAGAGTAAAACGGAGAGTGAGAAGAAAGAAGAAAATAATGAAATGGGGTGAATGGGAAAGTGAAATAGAAAAGACAGATTGAGGGAGAGTCATATAAAGAATACAGTAAATAATGTGAGAAGTGTGAGTAAAAAAGAGTCAGAAGAGAAGCAGATATCAAATTTAAAATGAAAGTGGTTCTATAAAAGAAAAAAAAAGAGACAATATGAAATATTTATATACTGTATATCTCAAACAGTTGACAACTAATATAGATTCAGAACAGATGACCAAAACCAACACAGCTACAAAGGCAGGATTCAAGTGTTACTGCAACCTCAATTAATCATGATGACAATTTATGCCTAATAGATGGTATGATAAAACCCCCTCAGAATTATTATTTCTAGCACCACCAGAATCAAGAGTCGGCAGAGTTATAAAATGTCTTCATGGGTATAAATTAGGGATGATGTAGGTAGTGTTAGTTTTAAGAAACTGTCCATTTGTATCAAAAACAGGTTAAGGCAGCTGCCAAATGTAAAATGGGTTTTTGGCAAAGCTAGCTAAGAAAACCGGTTGTAGCTCCCCTGTAGAAGTACTCTTTTAGCAAATGGTAAAATATGTCAAGGAGCTCTGTATAAAAAGCGTGTCTTGAAATTTGAAGGGGTGTGGATACCAAGGAAGTATTCACAATCGGGATATCTGACATATAAAGCAACATAAGAAATGAAACAATACTGAAGGGAAGAATGATAAATTTGTCACAAGTTTACACATTAAGTATAACATGCTATACTTACCTTTACTTGTTATGCTTTGCAGATAATGTATTGTATCAAATCATTCTGTCGCCAAGAAACAGAAACAAAAGCAAAACAAATTTCAGCTCACAAACTTTGAAAACCACACTCATCACCATAGGCAACCAGGAATATCAAGAAAAGAAAATTCATTATTACCCAGACCTACTGAACCTATACCTGTAAAACAACCACTTGCTGGTAAATAGCACATACGCACAACCTGCATGTTTTCAGATTCATAAAGAGAAGAATACAATCACCTAGATTACAAGCTGGAAAAAAGCAATTTCAGCGTTAAAACCGGACTGCAGCCATTACAAGTCTTGTCGGTATAGCTGTACCGCAAGCCTTTTAGCCTGTAACACAACGTCAGTCCCGCAAATGTTAAAATTACTTTTTTCCTGGGACATCCATAGCGCTGCCATTACGAGTTTTGCGGTGAGGCTAAAAGGCTTGCGTTCCAGCCTATACCGACAAGATCCGTTCCGCAATCTAAAAGCAGTAGTTATGAGTTTTATACTACAAAACTGTTACATAAAACTCATAACTAAACTGCTACAAAGTACACTAAACACCCATAAACTACCTATTAACCCCTAAACCGAGGCCCTCCCGCTATTTTAAAGTTATTAACCACTAATCTGATGCTCCCAACATCGCTGCCACTAATAAAAATTATTAACCCCTATTCCGCTGCTCCCCGACATCGCTGCCACTATACTAAAGTTATTAACCCCTAAACCTTCGCCCTCCCGCATTGCAAACACTATTTAAATATTATTAACCACTAATCTGCCATCCGCCCACATCGCCCCCACTATACTAAACCGAATGCCCCCACAATGAAATATAATAAACCTATTAACCCCTAAACTGAAAGCCCCCCACATTGCAATAAACTAATTTAAACTAGTAACCCCTAAACCTAACCCTAACCTAACCCTAAACCTAACACCCCCTAACTTTAACATAATTAAAATAGAGCTACATTAGTTACAATTATTAACTAAATAATACCTATTTAAAACTAAATACTTACCTGTATAATAAAACCTAAGCCAGCTACAATATAACTAATAGTTATATTGTAGCTAGCTTAGGTTTTATTTTTATTTCACAGGTAAGTTTGTATTTATTTTAACTAGGTAGACTAGTTAGTAAATAGTTATTAACTATTTACTAAGTACCTAGTTAAAATAAATACAAACTTACCTGTGAAATAAAACCTAAGATGCCTTACACTAAAACCTAACATTACAAAAAATATAAAAAACCTACCATTACAAAAAATAAAAAACACTAAAAATTCAAAAAATAAAAAAACCTACCATTACAAAAAATAACAAACAAACTTATTTAAAACAATAAAAATTATTCTAATACCCTTTAAAAAAATAAATAAAAACCCACCCCAAAATAAAAAAGCCTAATCTAGAATAAAAGGACCTTTTGTGTGGTATTGCCCTAAAGTTAACAGCTCTTTTGCTACAAAACAAACCAAACACCCCCTAACAGTATACAAACCCCCACCCCCCAAACGCACAAAATAAAACTAAAGTAAAACCTAATTTACCCATTGCCCTGAAAAGGGCATTTTTATGGGCATTGTCCTTAAAATGGCATTTGGCTCTTTTTCCTGCTCTTAAAAAGGCATTCAGCTCTTTTATGAAATGTCCAAGCGCTAATCTGAAAATAAAAAACCCACCCCAAAACGAAAAAAATACATTACACAAAATAACAAACAAATTGCCAAAAAAAATAAAAAAATATTCCTATTCTAATACCCTTTAAAGAAAAAAAAAACCAACCCCAAAATAAAAAAGACTAATCTAGAATAAACAACCAAGGGTCCTTAAAAGGACCTTTTGTGGGTTATTGCCCTAAAGTTAACAGCTCTTTTGCTAAAAAACAAACCAAACACCCCCTAACAGTATACAACTCCCCACCCCCCAAACCCACAAAATAAAACTAAAGTAAAACCTAATCTTCCCATTGCCCTAAAAAGGTCATTTGTATGGGCATTGCCCTTAAAAGGGCATTTAGCTCTTTTTCCTGCCCTTAAAAGGGCATTCAGCTCTTTTATGAAATGCCCAAGCCCTAATCTGAAAATAAAAACCCACCCCAAAACGAAAAAAATACATTACACAAAATAACAAACAAATTATCAAATTTTTTAAATTATTGCTATTCAAATACCTATTTTTTTAAAAACACACCCCAAAATAAAAAACCTAATCTACAATAAACTGCCAATAGCCTTTAAAAGGGCCTTTTGTATGGCATTGCCCTAAGATAAACAGCTCTTTTACCTTAAAAAAATACAAAGTCCCACTAACATTACAAACTCCCACCCCCCCCAAACCCACAAAATAAAAAAAACCTATCTAAAAAAACCTAAGCTAACCATTGCCCTGAAAAGGGCATTTGTATGGGCATTGCCCTTAAAAGGGCATTTAGCTCTTTTGCTTTGCCCTGAAAAGGGCATTTAGCTATTTTACGAAAAGCCCCGAAGATCCACTAACCCCCGAAGATCCACTTACAGTTTTTGAAGTCCCGCTTGAACGATCTTCATCCAGATGGCAAAGTCCTCATCCAGGCGACTTCTTCTATCTTCATCAAGATGGCAAAGTCTTCGTCCAGGCGACCTCTTCTATTTTCATCCAGGTGGCATCTTCTATCTTCATCCCGGCGGTGCGGAGCGGGTCCATCCTTAAGACATCCGACGCGGAGCATCCTCTTCATACAGTTGCCGCCATACACTGAATCTTCAATGCAAGGTACGCGATTCAAGATGGCATCCCTTGCATCCCTTGCATTCCTATTGGCTGATTTGATTTTGGAAATTCAAATCAGACAAAAGGATGAGAGCTACTGAAATCCTATTGGCTTTTCAAATCAGCCAATAGGATGAGAGCTAATTTGAACAGCAAAGGCTCCAGAGAACCAAAGAACCAAGATATCAAAGAGGCACACTCCCCCCACGATCCGGTTACCCGATTGGCCTCAAACGAGTCACGTGGAACGGACGACGTCAGGGATAGGAAGTAAGCCACCAGGAACTTTTCAAACGGAGAGATGCTGATCCTCCCTTACTAAGGTAAAACCAGTAACGAGCAGCTTCCCAGGACCCCTGTAGCACAGCGAGGTAAGAACAATCGGAGGTCCGGTTAGGGGGAGTGCAACACTAATGTTACTCAATATTACCGTCATCCGGTGATACCGAAACTCAAGGAATACAGTTGTGGCGACAACTTTGTAACAGACTAAACGAACTGTATACATAATTTCAAAGGATTAATATACAAACATATGCACATATGAGAAAGTGTGTTCCGGAATAGAAACAAGATTTTGATACATTATTAGATCTTGAAGCAGTCCCTCTTAGGAGACAATATATACATAGGAACTTTTCATATGAAGCTTTATACATGGGATCATAAAATATTGTATATATGCTTTTTTATATGAATGTTTTGAATTATAGGATATAAGTAATTGTAAGACACAGATATAAACACACAGGGTTAACAGCACTACCCGCATATTTAAAAAGGCATTTGTGTTTATCTAAAACAACTCTTTATCTGTGTAAGAATTTTAAACAACAGATTTTATTATTTTTATTTTTGTAATTTCTGTTATATATATATAGATGTAAGTAAACTATTTTCTGAATATATATACGTTTAGCGTCATATCTATCCAAGTACGGATAATATATCCCACTCTTAAACATAAAGGAGTGTCAATTTATAATATCAGTTTATTGTTGGATAAAGGGAAAGTTGATCTTAGATGTGTATACCACAAACAGTGTTGATTACAGACGTATAGTACATTTCAAAAGCCAGAATATATATTAGTCACCAATATAAGTTCACTATCACTACTAAATAATTTAATTGTATACACATTTGTATTACACGGAAAGGTGTTAATTAATATTTTCACGAATGCACAGAAGGTTTTTAAGTTAAAAAGAAACTGATGAGTTACTGATACCAGTTGTTAATTATCACATTTTAAATAAAGACTAAAACGAATTCTAAAGGCACAATATTGAAACACAAATAGATAATACAATTAATTATCACTAAACACAGTCCTACTCACAGCTATATTTTTTAGCGCTCCCCACCCCCACACAAAACTTGAACTATACCTCTGATATTGGGAGAATATCAGAATTGGGTTCGCTTTGTGAGCTTATTAGGTCTGACAAAAAGCTAACACCATACACATTTCTTGCACATATTGCGTTTCAGTGCCTGCCTGCCAGGGCACAGTGTCACCCCAGTGCAACTCATATCTGGTGTAACAGTAGTGTACATTTAAAAAAAACAACACTTTTTTGACTGTGTTAAATAATAGCAGTCAGTTTCCTTCACACGTGTGCGTTTCAGTGCCTGCCTGCCAGGGCACAGTGTCACCGCAGTGCAACTCATATCTGGTGTAACAGTAGTGTAGATTTAAAAAAAAAAAAACAACACTTTTTTGATTGTGTTAAATAATAGCAGTCAGTTTCCTTCACACGTGTGCGTTTCAGTGCCTGCCTGCCAGGGTACAGTGTCACCCCAGTGCAACTCATATCTGGTGTAACAGTAGTGTACATTTAAAAAAAACAACACTTTTTTGACTGTGAAATATAACAGTCAGTTTCCTTCACACGTGTGTGTTTCAGTGCCTGCCAGGGCACAGTGTCACACCAGTGCAACTCATATCTGGTGTAACAGTAGTGTACATTTAAAAAAAAAACAACACTTTTTTGACTGTGAAATAATAGCAGTCAGTTTCCTTCACGCGTGTGCGTTTCAGTGCCTGCCAGGGCACAGTGTCACCCCAGTGCAACTCATATCTGGTGTAACAGTAGTGTACATTTAAAAAAAAATAATACAATTTTGACTGTAATAGATTGAATAGCAGTTAGTTGTCTGCAAGCGTGTGTGTCAGGCCTACAGCGTCTACTCTGCCAACGTCTGCCAGTGCACAGTGCCACTCATATCTGTTGTCACAGTAGCTGGCATGCATAGTACCACTAATCGGAAAAAAAAATGACAGTCAGAGGCAGGCCACCCCGCAGGGGCCGTCGTGGTCGTGGTGCTGTGATTCCCTTTGGCCCTAGAATAATGCCCAGTGTTCAGAGGCCACGTTCCCTGAACTCGAACAGTTCTGAGGACATAGTTGACTGGCTAACACAGGACACCCAATCTTCTACAGCTTCCGCTCAGAACCTTGATGCACCATCCTCCTCCAGCTTAGCTTTGGGCACCTCTCAAGTTACCACTCACCCGCCTGCCGCCACCACCAACACTAGCACCACAGCCACTTCACTTGATCTGTCAGAGGAGTTATTTACACATCAGTTGGAAGAAATGAGTGATGCGCAACCATTATTGCCAGAGGATGTAGATAACAGGGATATGTCTCAGACAGGCAGCATTACACACATGGACGTACGGTGTGATGATGATGATGATGTTGTACCTGCTGCTGCTTCCTTTGCTGAGTTGTCAGATACAAGTGAAGCGGTTGATGATGACGATGCGTCCGTGGATGTCACGTGGGTGCCCGCTAGAAGAAAAGAAGAAGAGGGGGAAAGTTCAGATGGGGAGACAGAGAGGAGGAGATGAGTTGGAAGGAGGGGGAGGTTGTCGCAAGGAGCTAGTGGCACAGTCAGACAGCATGCATCGGCACCCGGGGTAAGCCAGATAGCACGCCAATCAACACATGCTGTTGCCACCACCAGAATGCCGTCATTGCAGAGCTCAGCAGTGTGGCATTTTTTGTGTGTGTCTGCCTCTGACAACAGCAATGCCATTTGCAACCTGTGCCAAAAGAAACTGAGTTGTGGGAAGTCCAACACCCACCTAGGTAAAACTGCTTTGCGAAGGCACATGATCGCACATCACAAACGCCTATGGGATCAACACATGAGTACAAGCAGCACACAAACTCAAAGCCGCCATCCTCCTCCTGGTCCAGCATCTTCAGCCACATCAACCACTGATGTCCTCCTTGCCCCCTCTCAACCATCCGCCACTCCGTGTCTCGCCTTGAGCAGTTCATACTCATCTGCCCACAGTCAGGTGTCTGTCAAGGACATGTTTGAGGGTAAGAAGCCAATGTCACAAAGTCACCCCTTGCCTGGCATCTGACAGCTGGCTTGACTGAACTCTTAGCCCGCCAGCTTTTACCATACAAGCTGGTGGAGTCTGAGGCGTTCAAAAAATTTGTAGCTATTGGGACACCGGAGTGGAAGGTACCCGGTCAAAATTTCTTTGCACAAAAGGCAATCCCCAACCTGTACTCGATTGTGCAAAAGGAAGTAATGGCATGTCTGGCACACAGTGTTGGGGCAAGGGTCCATCTGACCACTGATACCTGGTCTGCAAAGCATGGTAAGGGCAGGTATATCACTTACACTGCGCATTGAGTAAACCTGGTGACGGCTGCCAAGCATGGAATGTGTGGCTCTGCAGAGGAGTTGGTGACACTGCCACGACTTGCAGGCAGGCCTGCTGCCACCTCCTCTACTCCTCCTACTCCATCCTCTTCCATAACCTCCTCGGCTGAGTCCTCTTCTGCTGCTGCGTCTTGCTCCACATCAACAGCACCCCCCCAGCTCCCCAGGTACTATTCCACATCCCGGATATGGCAGTGTCATGCCGTCTTGGGGTTGACTTGCCTGAAAGCAGAGAGTCACACCGGACCAGCACTCCTGTCCGCCCTGAACGTACAGGTGGATCAGTGGCTGACTCCGCACCAACTGGAGATCGGCAAAGTGGTTAGTGACAATGGAAGAAATTTGGTGGCGGCATTGAATTTGGGAAAGTTGACACATGTGTCGTGCATGGCACATGTGTGTAATCTGATCGTACAACGCTTTGTGAATAAGTACCCAGGCTTACAGGACGTCCTGATGCAGGCCAGGAAGGTGTGTGGCCATTTCAGGCATTCCTACACGGCCATGGTGCACTTTTCAGATA